>NW_022196915.1:85860287-85868240 GCF_008632895.1 Mastomys coucha | reverse complement strand
AGATGGCTCCGTGGTTAACACGTGGTGGGGGAGAGATGGTTCCGTGGTTAACACGTGGTGGGGGAGAGATGGCTCCGTAGTTAACACGTGGTTAACACGTGGTTAACACGTGGTGGGGGAGAGATGGCTCCGTGGTTAAGAGCACTTGTCGCTCTTGCAGAGGACCCAGGTGTAGTTCACAGCACCGTCATCCAATGGCTCACAACTGTCTGAAGTTCCAGTTCCAGGGGACCCAAAACACTTGCATGGGTTGTCACATGGGTTACATCTATACATATGATGCAATCACAGACAATCAGGCACACACATATATTCATGAGGAAAAATAACTTTTAAAAAAGAGTAAATACATAAGTAAGCAGTAGCAAAGCATGTTCTGTAGTAAATCTGTTTTTAACAAGGAGCATGCCTCTAATTGGACAGATAGGTAAATACACTCTGATAATAAAATCCAAGTCTTTCAATTTTAAAGAAATTACAGATTCAAAGAAAAAAAAAAGTTAAGGCCACAGTATCATAAGAATGAAAGTGGTAACATCTTGGAGGAAGAATCTAGCAGATGATATTTTAGTGAAATGATCACCATTGGTAGGTCTTACAGCACCACATACTGATGTCATTCATCCTGATACCATGGACTTCAGGGGTAGTATTGGATGCTCAATGAGGATAGGCTGTACATTACACTACTGGGAAAACATCAGCCAAACCAAAAGCAAGATGCTCTCTCTTGCATAACTGACCAGTATTTTTAAAAAAATCATTATATTCAAAATAGATTAGCAATGATTAGGGGGCACTAATGAGATGCATAAAATAAATGCTATGTAGAAAATCAGAGTAGAGTTTTAAATGAAAAAAATTGTGGAAAATTAAATTTTTGTTAATAAAGCATTACATTAATTTCATTGTTTTTATAAATATCATTAATGTTAGGAAGGACTGACTGAAAAGATCAATGACTTCCATTAAATCACATGTCAATTTTTACAATATTTTATATGTGTAAAATTATATTTTAATACAAGTAAAGAGATAGTTTTAAAAAGGAGCAAACGAAAGTGAGGTTATAGCATATATAGAAATGAAATGAATGGAGCATCTGTATTATCCTTCCTCCCTACTTGGTACCTGACTTGGACAGAGCAATGTCTTCAGGGTGTGAAGGGCTGTCATACTTAGGAACTCACAATGTCAGTGGCTGCCTGCACAGGACTCTCAGAAACCCTTTCCTGATGGATCATGGAATTTTGATTGGCTCGAGTCTCAGAACCACGGTCCGTCAGGAAGGGGGTTCAGCTCGACCCCTAGCTGAACAGACACTGGAAGCCCTTGAAGGCTGTGGTAGTTTGTGTAAGAACAGCTAGCTCCCCATAGCAATGTTTACTTCCTAGTTGTAAACTATGTGGGAAGGATTTAGAAGGCCTTGTTAAAGGCGGTTGTTCCTAGGGGAGAGCTTTGAGGTGGCAGAAGTCCAGGCCCAGTCTTTCCTCATGGCCCGTGCTTTTGGATCAGATGTGAGCTCTAAGCTACTGCTCCAGAGTCATCCTTGCCTGCCTACCTGCTGCCATGCTCCCTGCCATGCTGCTCTTGGATTAACTCTCTGAAACTATAAGGAAACCCCACATAAAATGCTATCTCCTATGAGTTTCCTTAATCATGGTGTCTTTTCACTGCAACAGAACAGTAACTAAGACAAAAGACGCTGGCATACAGACAGTCAGTTTCTTTAGATAGTGCCCTGGGTAGATCTTCTATGCTCTAGTTGATAGCCCCTACATCTGTGTGCATACAGAAAGCGCTGATTGCACTTAATGAGTTATGAAAAGACATAAAATTCGGAGAGAGAGGTAGTGTGGGGATCTAAGGTGAGTTGAAGAGGGAGTGGGCTAGATATGATTAGAATAACATTGATAAACATGAAATTCTCAAAGGATGACTAAATAAAGTACCACTGAAAAGAAATAAAACAGAAAATGTACCCCTACAAGGTTCTAAACTGAAAGTGATATAAGGTAGTAATACTATGCAGTTAGACTATGATAAAGTAAAAATGCATTTTATTAATACTTAATGGGCTAGTAAAATAATATAACAAATAATGATCAATAAGCCTATAACAGACTTTGAGCACTGAAAATAAAAAACAAAACAAATTTAGTCAAAGACAAAAATAACAAGTACAAGAGATAGTGAATTCTAGATGAAAATATAAAGTTTAGTAATTATTTTAAAAAACTTCTGAGGACTTTATTTAAAAGACAAACTTTCCATTGAAACAATTAAGAACTAAAGATATGGATGCAGAGTACTTGCCTAGAATATGTAAGGCTGTGGGTCTGAGAGCACTGTGTTTGAAAGCATCTAGGGCATCCTGTTGATCATGGGGCTTCCTAGAGCACAGTGTACTCTAATCCGGGTCAAACTGTGCCTGCTTTCTCTGGAGTCTGGAGTCATCTTCCATCAAATGTGTCTAAGCAAATAGCATAGACGAGTGTATTTCTGAACAAGTGAGCACCATTCTTAATTTCCCCCACAACTTTATTACTACTATTTTCTTCATGTGTTTTAAATTAAAATGTTATACTTTTTTCACAAAGACAGCTGGAATCACAAGGGGATTTCCACTTAATAATATCAGATGGTGCCTGCTATCTAAGTGTATGTACTGATTGTCTATGTGGATCTTTGCTACTGGGAACAGAAGTGCCACTCCTTCTTCCATTTTCATTTATATAAAAGCAACTGTCTTTACCTTTTAAAAGAATTTAATTGATATTTCTTATTGTTCCCTTTTTATTATGATTTGGATTGATGGATATTATTTTTGTTATCTTCTGATCCTGTGATTGAGATACATAAACGGATAGACAAACAAATAGATGTTAGATGAATTGATTGATTGATTGATGCTTAAATATCTTAGTGCTAATGTTTAAATGTCTCAAAACCACATTTAATTATTATCACACTCATTAATAAATGCATTAATAAGTAACTAGGTTTTCAACAATGCATACACCCAGATTTAATTTCTCTACTAGCCTAGCACAGTGCTTTTTATGGCAGTACTTCTAATTATTTTACTTATTAATACTGGCAAACAAATTTGTACAAATTAACAAAAATGCTAATTTATGATTTCAAGGACTATATATGAAAGAACCATTAGCTTCCTGATTGACAACTCCTTAATTCTTTAGGTAAGTGACACCGTTTTCCAGGAACATGCCAAAATGACAAAAGAAAGAGACATGCCTATTATGCTTCCTAGATTCTTTATAAAACAAAGATTCTTTGGTTTTTTTCTTCATGTGTACAGATCTGCAAAAAAAAAATCTGAGTTGAGTTCATTCGCTGAAGAGGAATGAACTATTAAGAAAAGGGGATACAGATGATGGCCTGCAATGAAACCATGGCGAAACCAGGTCTACAATGTCCCCAGTGTGCTACTGACATTGCTGCAAACAAAGACAGTAAAAAGCTAGATTCTTATTAGAGGAACTATTAAATAAAGCATATTAAATGCTCTAAAATTCAAGAGAGTGCCCTCCAGTTTATGAAAGAACATGAACAATAAAAAGGAAGCCAATGAGAAAAATCCCTGAGTTCATTCAAACCCCCATTCAGTTCTGAAAACCAGGGAGGATAGAATTGAGGGAACCTGTTTTCTACAACTCAAAGTGTAGTCAAAGCAAAAAATAACAATACAAACAATAACAACTTAACAATGATTTTAAAATATAATCACTATTTACATTTCTTTTCTCCTACTCTAGCGATTGAAATATGTAAATGAATGTATGCATAGATAGATAGATAGATAGATAGATAGATAGATAGATAGATAGATAGATAGTAGATAATAGATAGTAAATAGGTAGGTAAATAGATTTTAAGTAGATAACTGATGCAAAGATATTTAGTGTTGATTTTACTTTGTTTTGATTTGGTTTTGTTCCTTTGATTTAATTTAAAGAAGAGTTGCTATACAGAGAATATTATTTTTACTCTACACTAAATTAGGGTACCAGCACTGTGTGACACAGCTCAGTATTCAAGTAGCTGGCTTTTCTTGAAGAAAGAAAAGGCTCAAGTTGACTTAACAAATTCCATTTATTGAAGGTTCATTCGAAGCTCCATTTTCAGCTCAGACTCTAGAAAGTGACTTAGTTAATTGGGAACATTAAGAATCACCAAGGGTATAATTGCCCCTTTCATTTTGCTTTAGGAAAAAAAGAAAGTGATTTATCTCAGAAAACAAGAGCCAAGGGGCCTAGAAGAAAAGAGAATTAGAAAATTTTGGTTCAAGAGAAACATCAGGAAAAATCTTGTCATTGAATCAACTCAAGGCTTGATAAAAAGCCTTTAGTGTCTCCCAAACACAACAGAAATTATAGCATGTCAAGAGCACACCAGTTAACAAAAAAATACAACTACAGTCTACTTTGGCAAACCAAAAGATTCTGTCAAATGTGTCAGCTCAACCATGATCAGTGCTTACACACACACACACACACACACACACACACACACACACACATACACACACACCAGGAATGAGAAAAACTAGCGTTGATTTTAGTGGGATAACAATACTATCTTTGAAAAGAATTATGCTTTAAAAAATGCTTCTAGACTGTGCAGTACCTTGAACCTGGAGGATTATTTTTAAGCTGCTAAGTTTTGAAATATCTTACTATCTCGCAACATATTATGGTAGTGTTCCATCATTTGCAACTAATTGAAATCTGTGTAACAGTCTATAGTGTAAAGGGACAAGTGGGTCATTTATAGGATCTGTCACAATCAACCTAACATAAGATGCAAACAATCACACACAGGACATAAAGAAGTGAGTGTGGTCATCTTCCAACAAAATTTTCTTTATAAGAACAGGTGGCGGGCAAAAGATTTGGTGCTTGGCGGTTCCACAGTTCCTGATGTTGATCAAAAATGGACATTCTATTTTCTCCAAAACCCAACTCCTTCTTTCAGACCCTGCCCTTCACAAAGAAAAAAATTAATACACATTACAGTTATTTAACTGAGTCCAGATTATCATATAAATTTCAACAATATGGTTGCAGAAATCTAATTTTGTAAATCTCATGTTGGACTACTTCTGTTGCTTCTAGAATTACAAAGTTGGTATATCTCTAATGACTGAACCTAAAGACACATTTGAAACATATGTAGCCTTCAATTATCATACTTATAACCCTCCTACTTAGAAAAATCTCAATCTCTATCCAAGGCAAGAGCTACCCCTCAGCATGTGAAGATCATATGAACTTCCATGCACATGACCTAGGCAAGAACCACCACCTCATCCATGAAAGAGAAGAGCTTTCCACAGACATTGGAGAATCGGCAATATGAATATGCTTAACTCTAGAGAAGGTTGGCCTCTTTGCTAAAAAGCTAGGCCTAACCCTAACTGAGCCGTACCCTAGCTCTAACTTCAGAAAACCCAGTAGCACATTGTTTATTATTCAGGATTCTCTAGAGGAGCAGGACTTATTAAATGAATCTAAATACAGACAGAATGGGGAAATTATTAGAATAGCTTACAGGCTGTAGCCCAACTGGTCCAAAAAAAAGGTTGTCTAGCAGTAGAAACTCCAAGAATCCAGCAGCTGTCTTGTCCGTAAATCTAGATGCCTCCATCAGTCTATGAATGAATATGTCAGATTCCTGAAGGAGTACATTCTAAGGCCTATGAAGAACTGGACTTGCTATGGAGAGTGAAAACAAATTGGCAAAGAAAGAGACTGCTTCCTTCTTCCATTACCTGGATATAGGCTCCAGCAGAAGGCATAGACCATATTCAAGGTTCATATTCCCACCTCAAAAGACATGGACTAAAGGTGTATTTTTTTTTCACCTCAAAGATCCAGATTAAAAGTGCGTATTCCCATTTCAAATGACTTAGGTAAGAAAAAATACCTCACAGGTATGAGTTTTCGTTAATTCCAGATATAGTTAAGGTAACAAACAAGACAGCCATCACACCCATCATTACCAAGTTGCTCCAGGACTGAACCACAAGCACTATTCAGGCGATACCAAACTTGCAAAGTTAGGTAACAGCAAGCTGATATCCAAACACTCACTCAACAAAGATAGGACAGATATCCAGACCCCAACTCTACCAACACCTAATTCAGGATGCCTAGGTCCCACCACAACAAATGTCTCCTCCCATATTAAGGGTCTCTGAAAAGAAAAACACATAGATGAAACTCAAGACAGTGAACTTAAAATGGAACATACACACACACACATACACACACACACACACACACACACACACACACACACACACACTCAAGAACTCAGAGGATATAAATATATGCTAGAATGAAAACAGAAAACACAGACAAATTCTAGAATAAAATAAGGGACACAATTCAAGATACATTTGCTGTTTTTTTAAAGGTATTTTAAATTTCACATGAAAGGTAAACATATTTTTGAGAAAAAAATGAGGAATCTACTATAAAAGTTGTCATGTGTACCCACATGTCAGTCCTACACCAAAGTACAGAATCTGATCAGCTGCCCCATTTTGTCTACATCAGACCAACCATCAGCCTATAAAATCTCTCATAGTTCAACATTCTCCCCATAATAGAGATTTCATCTCACTTGACAAAGTAAAATAAAATAAAAACATTTCCTCTTTCATTTTCAAAACATTGGGATGAATGCCTTCTGGCTCTTTCTTTGGAATCAATTCCAATTTTATTTTAGAAAAGTCGGAGTCATAGAATGGATTAAGTCACATGTGACACTTCCTTTGTTTAGCTACATTGAAACAACTTAATCATGAAGCAAAAGTGGTATTTCCTGTGCCCTCTATAAATGCTTTGTGCACACTGCACAAGCAATGTAAGCATTTAACTAAAGTTCATTCGTTTGCTGTTCCAAGTTCTGCCTTAACCATACCAGAGATACCCTGTACCAAGAAGTGAAAAATAGGTCTACATTAGCTGCAAAGGAAGGAAAGTATGAAAATGGTAAAGTCAACATTTCTGTGGACTGCTCCTTCTGCCAAATCATTTGTCTTCATGAGAACTTCCAATGACCTCAAGGAAGGATTGCAAACATTTTTGTCTAGCCACAAGAACTGTTCCTCTCTAGAAAATGCCTTATTTAAATCCTTAGGTCCTTATTCAGCAATGGTTTGATCAAGAAAATGAATTTTGGCTATGAAACCTTGGCGAGGCTTTCACAACTTTCCTATAATTTATTTAAATATCACTTTTAACTTAAAAGGCACTAAAAATGGGAGTGATGTCCCTGTACACATGGCACCAGACCACAATTCCTTTTTCTGCTACTCTTTCTAAAGTTACAAATAAAGAGCCACTAAACTGATCAAACTATTTCAACATTTTCCCTTGCCACAAAGGAACATAAGTTTTCTTTAGGTGTATCCAGTGCTATATAAAGTACACAGTTACCAAGAAGAAAAATCTTCATGCAATTAAAATAATGGTTCTTATGCAAGCCAAAACTGCCAGCCACTATATATGTATACTGAATGTTGATCTTAATGTCTCAAGTAAGATACATTTGCCACCAAAAATCACCTTTCTAAGGGGTGATCAGAAGGGGCAGTGAGCAGGATACAAAGTGAATAAGTAAAAAAAAATTAGATTAAATTAATAAAAATTACCTTTCTAGTCTTCACTGTTAATATCCTGGTCTAGATTCATTTATCAGAATATGAAGTTTGGATCTTGAACCAGAATAAATGAGATGCATAATTATGGAGTTATTGACACACAATTAGTTCACAGAAAAAGTTACTGAATATCATGAATCCGCAGGGTGTATCTGCAGTGGCACTGCGGTTGCTGATCATTAAGAAGGAGACACAATTTATCAGAGAGTGCATACCGTATTTGTTCTTTTGTGATTGGCTTACCTCACTCAGGATGATAT
>NW_022196915.1:85843170-85859198 GCF_008632895.1 Mastomys coucha | reverse complement strand
AAAAAAAAAAAAAAAAAAAAAAAAAAAGAAGGAGACACAAATCTTTAAGAGATGGGCTGTGTTTCCTTAAGTCAAAGAAAAATATATCTTGGCATTGTTAATAAAACCAAAACCTGGAATAATACTGTTCATTTAATATTATCTTAAATTCTCAACATGGATACACTTCAATATGGTAACACATGGAATGCCAAAGGAAGGGCTCCTTGTTTCCTTTAAAAGCAAGATTCACTGATAACTATACTTTGAAAATTACTCAGGTATGCCTTCAGATGATCTTATTCGAAGTTCGAGCAAATAGATGGGTTCTTAGCCTTTGGGAGGGAAAACTTACCTGTGCAGCAGCATGTTTGTCTTGACTTCTCTAGCTTTCAGATACGTGCGAGAGGTTGTTAAAAAATAGCTTCAAGGGACAGGCATGGTAGTGCATGCATGCCACCCCAGTATTAAGGATGCCAAGGCAGGGAGAGGAGAGTCTAGGCTACACAGTAAGACCTTATTTTTTTAAAAAAAAATGTAAGTACCTTTAAAACTTACAAGCATCTATATATGCAGCACACATCCACACACCAAATGAAATCAAATGCATCTAATAACCCAAACACACACACACACACACACACACACACACACACACACGAATGGATTTGTGCAAATAACAATATATGCATGGGACCACACTCATGTACAAACAAGATCAAACACTTGTTCACATGTATGCACCTATGTCCACACACACACTCACATGAACACACATACAAATGGACATAGAAATACTGATGCACAAAAATATACACCCAGTTATGTGCATGCATGGGCATGTACATAAATGTGCGTGCACACATATGTTCACTCAAATGTGCAGACTTATGTAAGTGTTCACCTACTTCTACATTATTCTTCATTCTCAAACCTCTTTCACGGCATAGCAATATGTTAAAATACTTCTTCATTTCTCTTATGAAAACTATATCTGCTTTGCAGTGAGAATCGGGGTTTTCATTCTGAAACTGACACTAAATCTCGGAAATGTCTTGAACAATGAACTTATTGTATGATGTCATTTATTTCATCAAATCATTTGTTAATTGCATTTGAAGAGTAATGATTTTTATAAACACTTTAGTAACCACAATTTATGCATGCTCAGATTACGTGATTTATTTCTAGCTGGCATGTTTTATTAATTAGAGTGAGAGGTCACTTGCCTGCAGTAGCAATTACTGAAGTATATCTCAGAGAAGGCGAGCACTGTATAAGAAAGGAATGAATGTTACTATGTCTAGCAGGACCTGAACTGCCGACATCAGCATGTTCTGCATTTAATTTAATTACTTCTCATGACAAGCCAGAGAGATAGGCATCTGCCTCCTGTATACAGGACAGGAAACTGGGGTTCAGTAAGTTTTGATAATTTTTTTCGATATTTGATACCACATAAATGAAAATTGATAGCATGAGTCAGGTCTTCTTATGTCTAATGTCTGTTTTTTTATATCATCATCATTATGGAAGGCTGTCAAGAAGTGAGATTAGGCACCAGGGTCCTGAGAAAATAATGTGATGAAAAAGTTTAACAATAACTTTACATTTCTAAGTAATAACAGGTTTTATTGGACATATTTGATTCTCTTTAGGACTAACTTAGAAGTACCAGAATATCATGTTCAAGAGACAAGACAAAACATAGCAGCTATCTATAATTTTATTTCTAAGTCAATATTCTCACTTTTGTATAAATATGTAAGCAGTAGTCTATGTGTTTTAGCTCTTAGCTATAGAATACAACTGGCTGCCTGCTGCTGTAGCATTTTCTCACTCATCTTGAAAGCTCACTGGGCTACAATTTGAAGTCACCATTGTATTTAGACGTGGCCAAGCCACTGAGCTCTTGCCAATGGGATGCGGGTGAGCATAATTGCCTCATTTCCAGGCATGGTACACAGATTTTCTGGATGGCCTCACCCATGCCCCTGATTGCCAAGTGTTGAAGAATGCCCTGCTCCACAGAAAGCAGCTCTGCAACTCCACGTCTCGGGGTCCGCAGAGCACTCCACACCATCACATTGCTCTCATGTGGGCCTATTACACTGACTGATAATTTGAGGATTAATTTTACAATGGGCAACATTGCTTAAGGAATCAATAAAGTTGTGGGACTGCTATCTTTATTAGCATCTTTTAATCTTTCTTTCTTCCTACCCTGACCTCATTCTGTGGAAACATTCCATCCACAAGGCTTAGATGAGATCCACTACAAGCTATGCCAAATCCCCACAGTTTCAGCAGCTCCAACGTAAAACATCTGACTCCCATGACAAGTCCATCAACAGAGTCTCAGTCCACCGTCAAGTAACTGCTCATGGTGCCCAGGGCTATCTCAGAACCATCCCTGTGCTCTGAGATGAAGTCCTCTGGTTGGCCAGCTTGGTCTGGTTTCCATTCTGGGTTAGTGAGTTTGAAGTGAAGAGTGTATTAGATTACATCACATTAGACAATGTAAGAGGAGGATGTGCAAGGAGGCAAAGAAGAGCAAGAAGAGAGCGCCCCATTGTGCCTGCATTTGTAGACATATCCTCACATGTATTTATGACATGTAAACACAGTTTTTAATGCAGATGTTCACTATAATATTGCTTGCATTAGAAAATCGTCACAGTTTTTTGTTTAAGAGTAATTTAAGTGATTTGTAGTATGTCCATACGATTTGAGGATATGCAAGCAATAAAACATTTCATTGTATAATAAATGTTCCTGCTATACTAATATGATGGCTAATTTCATGTCAGCATTACTAGGCTGAAGAGAGCTCAGATATCTGGTCAAACACTCTGGATGCATCTGTGAGGATGTTTCTACATAGGACTAGCATTTGAATTGGCAGATTGAGTAAAGCAGATTGTCTTTTCCAGCATGAGTGGGTTTCATCAATCTG
Organism: Mastomys coucha; assembly: GCF_008632895.1. Lineage (NCBI taxonomy): Eukaryota > Metazoa > Chordata > Mammalia > Rodentia > Muridae > Mastomys > Mastomys coucha. Next base: position 85,856,263 of record NW_022196915.1, on the reverse strand, counting down.
TGGAAGGTCTGAATGGAACAAACATTGAGAATGATAAAGAATTTGGTGTCTCTAGCTTGCTATCCATAGTTCTTCTATGTTTTTCTTTTTTTTAATTATTTATTATTATATGTAAGTATGTGTAAGTAGCTGTCTTCAGATCTCTTTACAGATGGTTGTGAGCCACCATGTGGTTGCTGGGATTTGAACTCACGACCTTCGGAACGACAGTCAGTGCTCTTAACAGCTGAGCCATCTCTCCAGCCCCTGTTTTTCATGCCTTCAGGATCAACTCAAGTCTCTAGCTTTCTGATTGCTAATGATGGAGTCTTCAGCTTTATAATTACATTCATTAATATATTAATTTCTCATTTAGTCAATCTTTCAATTTTAAAACTCTAGGCAATTTATTTTGGTTTTAAAGTACTTTAAGCTTGTTTGAGACCCTGTTGACTGACTGAGCTGGCTTGGTCAATCAAGGAGCATTCCCAATGGTTCCTGCCTTCAGGTTCCCGCCTAACTTACCTCATCAATGTATTGTGAATTGGAAGTGCAAGCCAACTAAAGCTCTTTCTTCCCCAAGTTGCTTTTGCCTGTGTTTTATCATAGCACCAGACAGGAAACAAGAACACGAGCTCTCTTGGTATCTCTCAATACAGCCAGCTTTTCATCTACAATGAGCCATCATGGTGTAAGTTTCGTCTTTTGAGTTCTAAAACCAGAATGTAATAGACAGCCAATGTTATTTGCATAAGGTAAGAAAAAATTATTTAAAATTGCTGAAATATCAAATTTGTGAAATATGTTTTAAATGACTTTTCAGAGGCTGGTTCTTTTGAACTTTTTATTGATTCTTTGTAAATTTCACATCCTGCCCTGCAATCACACTCATCCTCCTGTCCCTTTGTACCCATCCTCTGCCCTTGCATTCTCCGACCACAAAAGAAAATAATAAAAAGATCTCATCGTGGAAGCTGTAGTAAATCATGGTATGCCCCATAGTGTAGCCTTTTGTCCACACTTCTTTACTTGAAAATGTTCTTTGCAATGAGTCATTAATCTGCTTTGGGTCCTCCGGCTTCTGCTATACTATAAATACTGCATTCTCACTAAGACTCGTCTCAGATGTCCTGTTGTTGCACCGTGTCATTGAGATCCTACAGCTTTGAATCTGTGCAGTCAGCCCCTTCGCACACTCCAGCAGCTCATAAATGGGATAAATGTTGGGGTGAGTCAATTCAAAGCCCTGGATCTGAGCCTGGCTGGTAGCTGACCTGGTCATCCTACCAGCTCTGTCACACCCACACTACCAGGACAAGCCCTCCAGCACTCCCTTGGCTAGCTCACTCAATCCTGTAGCTCCCCGGTTACAGATCCAGATTTCCCACTCTCATGTCCTGGGACTGGCTCGCCCACACCCATGCTAGCAGAGTCTGCTCTGTTATGCTGCCCAAGTGAAGTGCAGGCCTGGCTCTCCAAAGTGCTGCCCCAGGTGAGGGGTAAGGCCATCTTTCTCACTCTCAAGACCTCAAGAACAGCTCTTCCTCCTGCCATAGGTGGCACAGGGCAAGGTAGGGCACTATCTCCTCTGCCTCTGCCACTGCACAGCATGAAAGAGGTGGGCCTGGCTCTCCCACACTCATGCCCTTGGGTCTGGTTCACCTGCGTCCCTGCTACCAGGCTTAGCTCCACTATGCTGTCCAAGCAAGGTGGAGGGCCCACTCTCTCCAGTACTGCAACCTGTGAGGAGCAGTGCCAGCTCTCTCGCATATGCACTTTGGACCTGCTCACCCACAATCCTCACAATTGGGGCCAGCTCCCTGGGAAAGGTGCACTCTGCTCCCCAGAACACTCCAGCTGGCAAGGGGCTAGACCAGCTCCCCTGCTTTTAGCCTTGGAACTACCTCTCCCATGGTGCCCAGGGACATGCCCAGGGTTAGTGGTAACAGAATCTTACCTCTGTTGGTCCAAGGACCCAGACATGGCCCCTGTTGGCAGCACAGGACATCATCATGGCCTTAGGTGGCCTTGCATGTGGATCCTCACTACCTTCCTTTTCTACTTCTTTTCACTGTGCACACATCCTTAGGCTTCTTTTTCTCTTCAATATCTTCACCACTCATTTGCTCATTTTAGTAGCACCATTGCCACTGAGTGGGGTCATCTCAGGCATGCGATGCCCCATCTGCCATCTGGCACTGGGTGGTGGTTATCGCAGACATGGTTGGCGGCCTTAGTCCTTCATGGCACTGGACTGGGGTTCACCTCGGGCTTGCTCTTCCCACCTGGGCCACATGGTGCTGGGCTGGAGTTCATCTCAGTCATGGTCTCTAAGCTCTAGAGGCTGATTTCTTTTAATGAGGGAAAAGAAAGATTGTTAACCAGATTTCATTATCTGTAGTGTTATTCAGTAGTTAATGCAGAAGCTAAATGTCACTTAATTTTGAGAATGTAAAAAGTCTCATCTCAATCAATGGTTCAGCCGGAACTGCATTTCCTATGTGTACATGTTAGTGGCTTGATTTTGTTAGTTCTTATCAGTAGACTTTCAGTGCCAAAGTTATTGAGAAAAGGTTAGCATATCTCCAACTTATTTTTCCTTGTGTAGGAACCGTTATGTGTCATAACCTCAACTGATGGTAGAATATCAATAGAGGAGCCAGTGGCCCCAAGTCACCATGGGAAAGAATGAGAACCTTAGCTAAAGACAGGCACATGAAACCACGTAAATTGTGATATTATCGATACATAAATCTGATTGGTTAATTAAGCTTTAAGTCAGAAAAAAATAAATTATTCTCTTAAAAACATAAAATCTGGAGCCCCGATTGTTATTGTAGCACAAGAACTAAAAACCAACCTCTGAATTTGACCCCTAGGAAATGATCGCCAACACAGATAACCAGGCAGTAACAACCTATGGACGTAGAAGTCAAGATATGCTTTTGTTCTAATGTGAAAGCTTGAAGGTGTTGCAGTCTTTATTTTTGCCAAGCTAAGTAGAAGTCATAAGAGAGAACAACAAACAGGTAAAAGAGAAAATACATCCTTCCTAAGGCTCAGCGAGAAGGCATGGTCTGGGTTATAAGGATAAATATCCATTTCTTTGAATGAAAAGGATGAAGAAAGAAAAGATGAATATACAAAAATGTAGACAAACCTGAGGGATTTCAGGATTGCAGTGCACATTGTCATCGTGGCAGTTGTTGAATATCCTTACTTTATGTGCTTTAAGGAATTGAGTGATTGGTGTAACACTTCAACATATATGAGAACACTGGCATATAAATGTTGCAGGATTTTTCCCTGTCCAATCACATTATGGCAGCAGGAGGCCTGTGATTGGACAGGGAAAACAGAGGCAGGGCTAAGAGTTGTAGAGAGAAGGAGCATGGCAGGAGGAAGAGAAGAGACAGAAGATGGCTGCGGACATGAACCCGAGTAGCGTTTACCACCCACAAGTGGTTGTGGTATCATAAGGTTAGATCAACCAAGATAAAGCTTTTATCATTATCAGTTGGCTCTAAAACTGTTGTATTGGCATCTCGCAAATTGTGGTATTATTGATACATAAATCTGATTGGTTAATTAAGCTTTAAGAGTCTTGATTTTACCAGGTTACTGGATATTGTGATATGCAACCATAAGGTTGGCGGTTCCATTTAGTTACTGGAATACGGGCTCACTGACTACATGGGTTTATGACTGAGGAAGACTAGCGGTGCCAGCGACAAGAGAACAAGAGCTGGGAACACAGCAGCCAGGGCTAGCTGGAGAGAGTTGCTAGGTGGGCGGCAGCAGGAGCGTGGGAGAGTGGTCCACCCCGGGGAGAGCTGACGGACTTGTTTTCTAAATATTTCCCACAATATATAAACACTGTTATGCCCTACTGAAAATTATTTAAAAGGTAATTTTTATTTAATTTTATACTATACTCATTCCCATCTAATGTTTATCAGATAAATATCCACTCCCACAAAATAAAAAACGTTATTGAAGGTGTAGCACACAATGCTGTCACAAGATGAGAGATGCGTTTTGGGGTTTTTTTTTTCAGATATTTTCTTTATTTACATGTAAATTTCTCCTTTCCCAGTTTCCCCTCCAAAAAACAAACAAACAAATAAAAACAAAAACAACAAGAACAAACCCCTGTTGCCTTCCCCCTCCCCATGCCTGCCACCTCACCCTCTCCCAGAGAGATGCGTTTTAACTAGAAAATTCTCTACTTTCTGATGGATCAGTGTGGCAGGAAGTGTGATAGCGGTGGAGAGAGCTGCGAGGCTTCCAACTCACAGGTGCCCTACTACGGACTCAATTTCATACACCCAAACTAAATTATTAAAAGCACCGTAAGTGCTGGACAGTCTATACACAAATAAAGAGACGCGCGGCCTGAGCAAAGGGATAGATGGAGAGGCGTTCAGTGTCTTGGTGAAATTTAGTCTAGTAGTGAAGTAGTTTGTGTGTCCCAGATTGCATTCCCATTTCCATGTATCATCATATTTTCTTATGGTTTCTGGTAATGGATAATAAATCTGTGCCTGTGGTTGGTATCAAGATTAAACGACCAAGATTTGTGGGGTTTAACCTAAGAAAATCCTTCTAAGCCTTCCCTGTGGGCTTGTGAGTCTTCCTCTCACATTAAACCACACGTGTGTCTTACAGCTTTTCCTGTCATCTTCTGTCAGTAGAGAAGTTTCACATTAAGTGTGATAATAGCCAGACCCGTGAAAAGAAGTTTAATTTTTGTTAGCCATCAAGTGAAAGCAATTCTGCATCTCAGGTTGTTTCTGGCATAAAAACTGTGCTACGAGATCATCACTCATAATATTATGAATATATATTCACATATGAATATAATATTATTACCTTCCCTGGAAGCTCCAGCTACTTCACCCTCACTAAACTGTTTCAGTACAAGCAGGCAAGACTCCTTGCAGGAAAGATCACGTGCTCTAGGCTCAGAAGGAGCCATGAGGCATCGCACCTTTCTCTTAGACAGAAGGGTTTGGTACAATCTTCCCAATGATGTAGGGTGGCTTTGGGGAGACATTTTTAAGAGGATGGAAATGCAGAATTCTGCCTGTAGCACTCCAAGACTTGTGCATTCTCAGCTGACCATGGGCTCCCTTATCTCAGCTATGGCAGCCCATAGTTCAGCCTCCGTACTCTTTTACTGGTCCTATTTTTCCAGCCACTGTGCTGGAGCTATGGTCCAGGTAGCCACTGGCTGCATCAAAGAACACCCTTCCTTATGAAGACATTGGCATCAATCTTCCAGAATGATGGTTCTCAACCTTTCTAATGTTGCAACCCTTTAATACAGTACCTGGTGTCGTGGATGACCTCTGACCATAAAATTATTTTTTCTGTTGCTACTTCATAATTGTAATTTGGTTACTGTTGTGAATTGTAATGCAAACATCTGTGTTCTCCATTTGTCTTAAGTGGTCCCTGTGGAAGGGGTCCTTTGGCCCCTAAGGGAGTTGTAACCCACAGGCTGCGAACCACTATTCTAGAACCACCTTGTTCTCTTTCCCATCAGATGGATACTGCCTTTCCTGTGTCTCTGACAGAATTCAGCAGCAGTTCCTCCAACTTCAAGACTCAGATGCTGTATGTCAAGTCCTTGGAGGGAAGTTCTGAAAGCTCCTGACTGTTCTTGCTGTGGAATAAATAATTATCACTCCCCCTCCCCTGCTTTCTCTTTATCCTCCTCCCTTTATCTCATTGTCTTTCTCCTCTTTTTAAAAATTGGCTGCCCTCAGCCAAATTTAGCATCAGAACACTATGACCTGGCTTTTAAAATTAGAACATTACTTTTATTTTTTTTAATCCAGTAGAGTTTTCTATAGAGGTACAATGAAGATGCTGCTGCTGTCTTCTCACCTAACAAGGGCTTCACAAAAATGATAGTAAATCCAAATAATATAATGACCGAGGAGACTTTACAGATAATTTAGCCCATTGATTTAAATAAGAAATTAAGTGATCTATGGCACAACTTGAGAACAGCCAGTTCTTGGCAGGGCAGAAGTCAGACAGACTTGTTCTCAGGCCAGAGGGTCAGTTTGATTTTTTTCAGGAAACACAAGCCAGTAGTCACACTACCTCAGGGAGCACCTGCTAATTGGAGCAGTATTCGCACTACCTCAGGGAGCACCTGCTAATAGGAGCAGTATTCGCACTACCTCAGGGAGCACCTGCATTATAATAGGAGCAGTATTCGCACTACCTCAGGGAGCACCTGCAAATCTGAACTGGTTTAAGCTTTCATTTTGCAGACAAGTGTCAGAACACATCAAGTGCAATTTTATTGGCCTAGTAGAAATTTTAAAATGTATGGTTTTCATATTATACAATTTCAACCAAACTGAGCATATTGATTATTTGACTGAGCTTAAAGCTTCCAACAGGAATTTTTAAGGGGTCTTAAAAATTTATTTTTAACATGAACACATTTATTTAAAACATAAACCTCCTTCCTATAGAGGCTGACAGGTGTAGCTGCTGTGTCACATGTGTATCAGGAAGTGGCAGAGAGGCAATGTCTACCCTCAATATTCTGACCTATGAACATCTAAATGACCAATAGCTTAAAATTCCCTAAAAAAAAAAAAAAAAAAAAAAAAAAAAAAAACAGGCTTGAGAAGACTACCAATCTGCACCAGGGGACCCAGAAATGGGAGTTTGTCTAAGACTGCCACCAGTCTGGTGCCAGGCAAGCCTGGACAGGCTTCTAAGACAAGGGGCAAGCCAGAGACTAGAAGAAACCCACCTTGATCCACAGGTCCCTAGGGGAAGGAAGGCTTAGCACAGACAACTCTTGCATGGTGCCACTGGTGGGTGGACACAGGTGAGAAGTGATCATGAGACAACCACCACACCAGGTCCAGGGAGCCTGGACAGGAAGCTATACTGAGATGACCACCAGTCTGGTACCACTTAGGCTTTGAGGGCAGATCATGACAGAGATGGCCCTTACTGTCCCCACAATGCATGAATGGGGTGTAGCATTCCTCAAACCACTTCTGAAATGAACCCAGATACTCAGAGACTCTGGGCACCACTAAGAGGAGCAAGTAAGAGGCAGAGAAATGGAAGAGAAAGAGAAACAGAAAGATGTAGGCACAATGAAAAGAGGCAGAACTGGATGTGGGGGTTGCAGGTAAGCAAGACCAGGGTGTGTGCTCAGGAGATCTGGCCCTGCCTCTTGTTTTCTAGGTGGTAGTTCAGATGAGAGATGAATGCCCTCTTCCCCACCCTTATTTCTAGCCAACAATGGTAGACAGGAGAGATGGTCATGGCCCTCACAAGCTGCAACACTTGTGGACAGCAGTCCCTGTACCTCGCTTTAGCAACAGGGTAGAGCTGGCCATGGTGGTGGTGGTAGTGATGGTGCTGGTGCTGCTGGTGTGAGGGAGGGGAGGGAGGTCAGGGGGCAGTTCTGGTAAACATTCCCCAAGGGCATGAGATTGGGAGAACCACTAGGCTAACCAGCTCAAGTACCTCTTAAACCCAATCCAGGACTTGGAATTGGCCCACCCAACATCTACCCCACTGATGAACTGCTGGAGTACATGAAAGGGCTGATCCTACAGATCCTATAGATCATGCAGGATTTCCATGACACAAGGCAACAACAGGATACCCAAGAGGAGTCCCATCAAGGATCCAGTATTTATAGTGTAGCAAAATCCAGAAGCCTGGTACCAGACCAATGACTCAACATAATGAATATTTGCAAGCAAAGAAGAAAGGACAAAAGGGAAACACTGTGACACACTACAGCTTCCACGACCAGATTTTTTTCTCTGTTGGGGGAGATTGCAAGCATAGAGGGAAAATACAAGGGAAGGGAGATATGAATGGGATTGGGGTATGTGGTATGAAATTCACAAAGAACTAAATAAAACAGTTTTTTAAGAGTACCACAGATTTGATTTAAATCTTACTTTTCTCATAGAGTAAACAAATGGAACAAACTTGGATGGATGGATGGATGGATGGATGGATGGACGGACGGATGGATGAATAGATAGATAGATAGATAGATAGATAGATAGATAGATAGATAGATAGATAGATAGATAGAAGTAACATTTTTCTCTCTCCACAGATTTTCTACAACTCTCAGCTGGATCTCACGGTTTTCTCTAGCACTGGTGGGTTACCATCAGCTTTGGTCAACTCTGATTGTATTTCCTTTCCTCTCTATTAGATTGTGAGCAGGATGTAGACACATCAAACTACTTTTATCTTGTCATGCAACCAAAACAAAAAGGAAAGTCATTAATAAATGTACTGGAAAATATGTCAAAATTAAAGTCTGCATAGTTTCCCTCAGGAAACTATGAGTTCCCCCTTCTTAAGTGTTTTAATCTTAGAAGATCTTGTTTTAAAAGCTACTAAAACATCTCTGGTACCACTCACATGTCGATGAGCCACTGAGTCTAGTGGAAGAGCCACTGAGTCTAGTGGAAGAGCCCTAGTCAGTATGAAAGGCTCTAGAGCAAAAGGCAGATTAGCAAGAGACAACCTTACTGTATGTACATTTTTTTTTTACATGACCCTAGAGCCTTCATGGATACGGGATCCTAACAGGAGAGGAAAGCAGCCATGTTTCTTTGTGGTAGGTCTGATGAAGAAGAAGCTCACTGTAGAGAGAGTATGGACTAACAGTAACCACAGGAACCTGAAGAGACATTCTTAATCAGGTTCTCTTCAGCATCTCTGTGTGTCTTTTATGTCCCTGAGTTGTTCGGGTTCTTAGAGGATGCTCTAGAATAAGTCTCATGGCCTGCTTCAGGAGAGGATGGCAGGGAAAGGTGGGCATGACCTTCCAGTCTCTACTGTTTCCTCAATGCCCCAGTGACTCATCTGAGAGCTATATACCCCGAGTTGAGCCAACTCCATGTCAAGTTATTTATGTGCGGTGACACCCTCAAGTTTACTCTTCAGACCAGCCACATGCATTTAATTCTGAGAACTTGCAAAGTGTCGAAGGCATAGAACTTTACCAGGGGTAATACCTCCTTGGCTCTTCCTTTTGCTGGTTTATGGTTCGGACCATTTAAGTAACTTTTTAAGTCTTATTTTTCTCTTTGATAAAATGGAGATGGCGGCATAGCATGTCAACAGTGTTTAAAATTCTCGGTCAGAGTCATAGTTGGTTTCTCACATTTCTTGCCTGAATTTTCTTCATGCCAGAGGAAACCATAGCAAAAGTTATTTGTTCTTTTTAAAATCATGTTCATACCCCTCCTTGCTGTAAATCCTTTAACAACTCTCCAAAATTGGGCAATGGAATAACAGAAAAGTCCTTTCAGGCTTCAACACTTGCTTCCCAAATCAGCTCACCATCACGGCTAGTGTCCTTTATGCCCCAAGTTCTACTTATTGCACTTGATATCATTCTTCTCTTTAATAATCTGATGTTCAGAAAAGCTCCTATTAACTAAAACTCCTTTTGGACTCTAAGTAGCCTTAAGTAAAATATCACTTTTCCTAACCTCTTTCACCCTCAGTTATATCCAACACACATAAGCACACACACCACTCCGTGTTCTTTTCATAATACCCTGTAATAAATTGTCTCACGTTGACATTATTAGTTACTCGTAGCCAAGATGACTATGTGCCAGACATAACACCAAACATGCCAGATACCTTATCACACCTTCTACTCCAAACCAATCTAGAGATACTTTTTATTTTTCTTACTTTACAAAGGGGAAGAAAAATATACTAGCAAAAAATATGGTGACAAATGTTTAGAGTTATTTCTTGTGACATTATAAAAAATGCCAAAAAAAAAAAAAAAAAAAAAAGAGGAGAGAATCCAGACACCCAGGGCGAGAACTGGTTGAACAAATTATAGCACAAATACAAGAAAATGCTTTTCACTATATCAAGGAAATAAGTGACTCCTGCCTATAAGGATATGCAGCTTTGAGACTTTTTAAAAGGAAAGTATCTAAAATTTGCTAAAGAAAACATTGAAAAGAAAAGCTAATACCAAGTAATAATCTTACGTTGAAAAGAGACATCCCTAATGATTAGAGGAGAAATAGATACACATGTATAAGGCAATCTGAGCTTATTCACGTCCACATTACCCATTTTTGTTCACATTCCTCTATCCAAATAATATAGATTTCTTGCAAACAGCAAAGAGTTTTCCTTGATTTTTATTCATTAAGCCAATCCACATTTTTATTGGAAAGTGCAGATCTTTTGTGACGAGAGTTATTAATGAAAGGTACTTACTAATTTTCCCCTTCTTCACATCAGAGGTATGTCATCATGCTCCATGCATATGCGGGTCACATAAATTGGATTCATTGGGTTATAAAAGGAGAAAAAGGTCATGAAATTGGCAAAGAATATGAGTGAGTGATAGGTCTGGGGAAAGTAATGTGAAGAAGAACTGTAAATTCAAACATGATGTCCATCTGTACAGTATTCAAATAATTAATACACATATATTTTAATTAATATTGATTCCTTCCCAATTCTCCTTTGTTTAGCTATTCTAGTAGTAAGATTTATTTTTTTCCTAATATCTCCTGATAATGTATATCTTTATTCCTGTTTCGTGTGTAACAGTCCTTTGAGTACCTTCTGCAATGCTAGCCTTACTGATTTAGTGATTCTTATTAAGGTAGGCCTTTCTTTCTGTTTTTCCTTTGAAGGATAAGATTGGTGGCTACACTAACCTTACTTGATAATCCCTTCATTTCAAGCCATCAAATTCATCTAAGGATGCTTTCCTTTTCTGTAGGCTTTCCACTGACAAGTATGCCAGGTTTTTGATAAAACAGATAAGATGCCTGTGGTTCCAGGGACTAGCGAGTCTTCACGTCCAATAAGATGTCTCCTCTGTAATTTTTGTGGCTTGCAAAGTCTCTACGGATTTTGGAGCTAACCTTCCATCTGGGGTCCCTAGTACCAGTGTGGCCTAGAGTACTTGTTGCCCGCCGACAAGAAAGGCTGATAGGCAGTCCCGTGGCCTAAGCAATAAACTTATGATTGGATTGACAGTAACCTTGAATATGTAGGTTTTAAAATACCAATATTAACTTTCACTCTTAAAAATAATTTAGCCAATTACATAAAAAAAAATCTCATTTCTTCCCTCATGTTCAACTAAATATGTGGTAACTTGAATCTAAGATTGTGAATAGTGAATCTGTTATAAAAGTTCTGAGTGCATGAACATATTTCACTGTTAATAAAGTAAATAATAAAAAATATCAGTGTTGAGATAAATGAATACTCAGTAGTGTTTCTCATTACAGTTCTTACAAAGTCATGATTTTGACCAACTATTGGATAATTTTACATACAAGAGCTATATTACTTAGTATGAGTATGAGATTTCATCTCCTGTGTATTATGAAACCCTTCTTGAATCTTTTACTTCACCTTTCTTAAGGTTTTTAGGTACCATAAAAGGTACCCTAAGAGGTCTAAGCAATAACCATGTTAGATTTAAAGGCAACATGTTTTGTGTCAAGTGTGGACTCAGTCCTCTAATCCTAGGCCTTTGTACGCTTAGGAGGGAGGATCCCAATTCCAGTCTACCCTGCACAGCAAGTACTGGGACACCTCAGACTACATGGTGAGGCCTTGTCTGAAAAAAAATGTCAGTTGAATAAAGGAATCATTTTTGCTTAGAGATCAATTTGTATTATGTGTTCTTTTGAAACCTAGACCTCAGTCCTTTCCTGTAGAAATCACATCCCCAATATTTTAGTCATCACTGCATTGCTGTGACAGAAGACCTGGCCAAACTTCAGGAGAAAGTTATTTTGTCTTATGCTTTTAGCAATTTCAGGCCATGGTCAGCTGGCCCTACTGCTTGTAGGCCTGTGGCAAGCAGAAACACAGCAAGAGGCCATATCCCAGGAAAACCACTCACTAATGGCTGTCGGGAAGCAAAGAGACAGGCGGGGCTAAGGCCATGGTGTACCCTTCAGGGACATACTCCAGCCATCTGCTTCTAGTCCATCGCCTACCTCCTGGTAGCTCATTCAGCCCTAAGCTCTTGGTTTAGTCTATTAATGAAGTAACAGTCCTCATGCTCCTCTTGATAACACTACCAGCACAGGGCCAGGCTCTAAACATTTGGGCCTTTTGTGAGTCACTTCATATCCAAACCTTAATGACCATGCTAGATGCATGCGCCTGACCTAATGCCCATGATGGAAACAGAATTTTTGAGAAATAACAGCTCTTGCAGTACTCCTGTCAGTCAGTGTCTGTCCCTCCTGAGGAAGCTGCTAGGCCATGTGTAGAATGTCATTCTCTAGTAGACAAGCTGTAGACATCTCCACAGTCCATAGTAACATGCCAGAGAGAAGGGCTTTGGGCCTTGCTGTACACAATGGGATTTCAACCCCTGGTGCAAACACTTTTTTCCCCATTTTTCTCTGCTTACTTTTTACACTGATTCTATGAAGACTGGAGCTGAGCACACGGCCATGGGAAGGCCCTGGGCCATGATACACAGTCCATATTGATTCCATCTTGTTTACACTACAGAGCTACTGATGTTCTCTTCTCTGCTAAGAATGAAAAGCAGGAAGAACCTTATACTCAGTTGCAAGTGCTATAAAGAACATTTATTTTTAAATGTTTGTTTTCATGTAGACATTTTCTTAATCTTAACAAAGGCTATACTCCTTGGCTCTACAAATAAATATGCTGAGTATGAAGGCAGGTCCATGTAGTTGTTAATGTATAAACACAACTACACAGTAGTGATTTCAGGAGAACTTAACCTTCTCAAATACTTTGCTTTTTAATTCTTTATATAATTTGTAAACTGTGTGTTCTCATGCTATTAGGAAGTATATATCTAGGGAAGGATATACACTATCAATGAGCCATAGGGAGTCTCCACACTTCTTTCATCTATACTGCAAGGAAAATATCATGATCTACTTTATAGTATACCTTCCTCCTATGTTTCTTAATGACAGGTACACCAAATACATAGGCTTGAATTGTAATGAATTTTCATCTTAAAGATAAATCTTTACCTGGAAACAACCCAGATGTCCCTCAACAGAGGAGTGGATACAGAAATTGTGGTACATCTATACAA
>NW_022196915.1:85842179-85842455 GCF_008632895.1 Mastomys coucha | reverse complement strand
TACCCTCAGAGCTCCCAGGGTCTCAACCACCAACCAAGGACTGAACATGGAGGGGTCTGATTGTTCTGACAGCATGTGTATAATAGAGGATTGCAATTTGATCATCAATAGGAGGAGAGGACCTTGGCCCTGTGAAGGTTCTGTGCTCTAGTATAGGGGAATGCCAGGACCAATAAGTAGGAGAGGGTGGGGTGGCAGGCATGGGGACGGGGGAGGCAACAGGGGTTTGTTTTTGTTGTTTTTGTTTATTTCTTTGTTTTTTGGAGGGGAAACTGG
>NW_022196915.1:85834639-85842007 GCF_008632895.1 Mastomys coucha | reverse complement strand
AAGAAGAAGAAGAAGAAGAAGAAGAAGAAGAAGAAGAAGAAGAAGAAGAAGAAGAAGAAGAAATTAGTAAAGGCTGGAGAGATGGCTCAGTGGTTAAGAGCACTGACTACTCTTCCAAAGGTCCTTAGTTCAATTCCTAGGAACTACATGGTGGCTCACAACCATCTGTAATGGGATCTGATGCCCTCTTCTGGTGTGTCTGAGGACAACTACAATGTACTCATATACATAAAATAAATCTTTGGGAAAAAAATTTTAAAAAAAGAAGTTAGTAGGATGTCATGCTAGCCACTAAACAGCACAACTGAAAGCTCTAGAACAAAAAAAAAGCAAACATCCAAAAGGAGTAGTTGGCAGGAAATAACCAAACTCAAGGCCAAAATCAACAAATTAGACACAAGGAGCACAATGCAAAAAACCAAAGAAATCAAGAGTGGTTCTTTGAGAAAATCAACAAGATATATAAACACTTAGTCAAACTAACTAAAAGGTAGAGAGAGAATATTCAAATTTTAAAAATCAGAAATGAAAAGGAGACATGACAACAGACACCTAGAAATCCAAAGAATTATTAGGTCTCACTTCACAAGGCTCCATTCCACAAAATTAGAAAATCTAAATGAAATGAAGAATTATCTTGATAGATACCATTACCAAAGTTAAATCAAGATCAATTATGCAGTTTAAGTAGGGCTCTAACACCTAAGGAAATAGAAGCATTCATTAAAAATTTCCTAACTGAAAAAAGCCCAGGGCCAGATGGTTTTAGTGAAGAATTCTACCAGACTTTCAAAGAAGAACTAATACCAGTACTTCTCAAACTATTTCACAAAATAGAAACAGAATGAACACTCAAATTCATTTTGTGACTTACGCTGGTATGTAAACTATCGAAAATTCAAGCAAGAAAGAGAATTTCAGACCAATCTCTCTTATGAACATTGATGTAAAAATACTCAACAAAATATTTGCAAACCAAATCCAAGAGAACATCAAAAAAATCATCTACCATAATCAAGTAGACTTCATACTAGAGATGCAGGGATGGTTCAGCATACAAAAAGCTATCAATGTAATCTACCACCTAAACAATCTGTGAGGAAAGAAACACATGATCATCTCATTAGATGCTGAAAACACCTTTGACGAAATCTAACATGCCTTCATGATAAGAGTCTTAGGGAGATCAGGGATATAAGGCTCATAACTAAACACAGTCAAAAGTCAGCCTACATCAAAAATAAATGGAGAGATACTTAACGCAATTCCAATAAAATCAGGGACAAAACCAGGATGTTCATTCTCTCCATATTTATTCAGCACAGTGCTTGAAGTTTTAGATGGAGCAATAAGACAATGAAAGGAGATCAAGAGGGTCCACATTAGAAAGGAAGAAGTATTGCTATTCAAAGATGATATAATAGTATACATAAGTGACCCAAAACCTCTTCCAGAGAACTCCCATAGCTGATAAACACCTTCAGCAAAGTGACATAAGGATATAAAATTAACTGGAAAAAAATCAGTAGCTATCTTATATAAATGATAAATGAGCTGAGAAAGAAATAAGGGAAACAATACCTTTCACAGTAGCCACAAATAATATAAAATATCTTCATGTGATCCTAACCAAGTAAGAAAAAGGCCTTTATGACAAGAATTTCAAATCTCTAAAGAACAAAGTTGAAGAAGATATCAGATCTAAATATCTATCTAACTAGATATCTGTATGTAGAAGAATGCAAGTAGAGTCATGTGTATCACTCTGTACAAAACTCAAGTTCAAGTGGATCAAAGACTTCAACATATTACTGATACACTAAATCTGATAGAAGAAAGAGTGGAAATAACCTTGCATGTCTTGTCACAGAAGACACCTTCCTTAACAGAACACCAAGCTCAGGCACTAAGATCAACAATTAATAAATGGGACCTCATGTACAGAAAAGCTTCTGTAAAGTGAAAGATACTATCAAAAATACAAAACAGCAGCCCACGTAATGGAAAATGATCTTTACCAACCCTACATATAACAGAGGACTGATAAAAAAATATATAAGGAACTGAAGAATTTAGATATCAAGAAATGAAATAACCCAATTTGAAAACAGGGTACACAGAGAATTTTCAACAGAGGAATATTGAATGGTTGAGAAGCACTTAAAGAAATGTTCAACATCCTTAACTATCCAGAAAATGGAAATCAAAAAGACTCTGAGATTTTATCTTACACTATCAGAATGACAAAGATTAAAACTCAAGCAGTATAACATGTTGGCAAGAATGTGGAGTAAGTGGGCTACTCCTCCTCTGCTGGTGTGACTATAAACTTGTACAATCACATGGAAAATCAATTTGGTAGTTTCAGTGTAAATTGATAATAACCCTACCTCAAGACGCAGCCATACCTGTCCTTGCCATATACTCAAAATATGTTCCACAGTACCACAAAGACTCTTGCTCAACTATATCCATATAGCCAGGAACTAGAAATTACCTAGATGTCCCTCAAATGAAGAATGAATAAAGTGTGATACATTTATACAATGGAATATTTATCGAGTCTTAAAAAAAAAATGACATCGTGAAATTTGCATGCAAATGTATGGGACTAAAAAATATCATCCTGAGTAAAGCAACCCAGACCCAGAAAGTCAAACATGGTTTGTACTCATTTATAAGTGGATAATAGCCACAAAGTAGAGGATAACCAAGCTACAATCCATAGATCCAAAGAAGATAAATAATAATGAAGGCCCGGTAGGAGTTGCTTGAGTCTCACTATGAAGAAAAAAAAAATAGACACTGGGGAGAACATGAAGGGAGTGACGTGGGTAAAGGACAAGGTGAACAGGCAGGCATGAGGGATCAAGTCAGGAAAGGTCAGAGGGAGAAAGGATGGGGAAGGAGAACTAGACTGGAGAAAGGCATCTCTGAGAGCTGCTAGAAACCTAGAACAATGGAAACTCCCAGAAGTCTGTGATGGTAACTCTAGCTAAGGCTCCTAGTAATGGAGAATGTGGAATCTGAAACAGCCATCTCCTGTAATGAGAAAGGACTTCTAATAGAGAGACTGGGATACAGACCTAGCCACAAAACCTTAGAACCACAGTTTGCCCTTGCATATAAGTTGTACAAGGATAAAGATGGATAAGAATTTGAGGGAATGTCTAACCAATAACAGGACCAGAACATAACCGTCATCAGAGATGCTTTATACAGCAACTGATGGAAACAGGTGCAGAGACCCACAGTCAAACATTAGGCAGAGTGTGGGGAATCCTATTGAAGAAGGGGAAGGAGGGTTGAAGGAGCCAGAAGGGTCAAGGACACCACAAGAAAACATACAGAACCAACTAACCTGGGCCCATTGAGACCCAGAGAGACTAAACTGCCGAACAAAGAGCATGCATGGGAGGGACCTAGACCCTCAGCACATATGTAACAGTGCAGCCTGGTCTTTATGCGGGACTCCTGTAACAGTAGCAACAGGGACAGTATCTGACTCAGTTGCCTGCCTTTGGATCTCTTTCCTGTTTCTGGGCTATCTTGCCCAACCACAATAGGAGAAGATATACTTAGTCCTATTGCAACTTGATATGCCAAGGCAGGTTGATATCTATGGGAGGCCCCCTTTTTGATGATAAAGGAGAGGCAGGAAGATGACAGATAGGAGTGATGAAGGGGAGGGACTGGGATGAGAAAAAGGAGGGTAAGATGAGATTGGATGTAGAGTATAAAAAAATTACATGTATAGTTGAATAAAATTCTATAGAATTAGTGTAAAAAGAAATCCTATTTAATATCAATCAAGTATGTAAGTTAGTATATACTAACTCTTCAGTAAAAAAAAAAAAGTTATAGAGGGAACTTCATAAATAAAGTAAGGCAGTGTATCTCAAAGCAAGATATGGTGATGTAGATCTGTTGTCCCAGCAGTTGGAGGGTGGGGAAGAATGGTATTCAAGACTATGTGTGTGCAGCAAAGAGAAAAGAGGGAGCAGAAGAGGGGAGGGAGGGGGAAGAAGACAAAAGGAGGAGGAGAAATCAGCCCTAAAAAAACGTGATGATCATGCTGACCAACTCAGAATTGACTTGGTTCCTGTCTTGTACCAGAGTCTGGTCGTTTTTATTTCCTCCATGATAGTTTTAAAATTTGTGGATAACAAATCATTCCATTCCATCTTGAGTCATCTGCTCCCTGAGATCCTCACTTGCAGGGACACTTGTTTGAATGCTTGGTCATAGGCAGTGGCACTATTAGGAGTCTGGCTGGAGTGAGTGAGGTTTGTCAGAGGAAGTGTGTCACTGTGGAGGTGGACTTTGTGACAGTCTAGTTTCTCTGCAGTGACTGTGACTGAGGTGGCTGCCACAGATCACTTAATTGACATTGGCTTCTAAAAGTTCTAATAAAGAATCAAAATGTAGTTTTTCTCCATTCTTCACTGACCCAAGTAACAAGTACTCCCTCAGAACTCTCAAGTAAGATAGAGAACTAAACCACAAACTGGCTATTTGTCCTTAATGTTAACTCTGACATAAGCAGAAACCCCAAAGATCATAAATAAAACAAAAAAATCTAAATGTAAGACTTGAGAGAGATAGATACAAGGGATCTTAGAGATCATTTCCCAAAATTAATTATTTGTAAAAGTAGTCTAAGTCAGGCAGTGTCAATTGTGAAATTACGATCCAAAGATGACTTGCTAAATGCCTCAGGTAGTGATGGAATTAGTCGCTCACTGCAGCTTTAATCAATAAATCATTGTTGATTTATGACTCATGTATCACCTCATAATTGTGCAACATTTGACAGCTTACAAATCACTTATACATACATTACCCCATTTTCATCTCACAACAGACCTTCGAAAGCACTTAGATTATTGTGTTCATTTTATGCAGAAGAAAATTGCTCCACCAATGGCCTCTAGGCCTCTCTGTGATTCCACTGCTAATGGGGATGTGGAGACTGAGACCTGACTCTAGAATCTGCAGCCTGCTGTTTAGTCATGCTTGTACAGTACGAAGATGGCCAAAGTAAAAAAAAAAAAAGTCCCTGACGTAACTGGAACTTAATATGACAAGGACAGTCTCTCACCAATGCCTAACCTACTTTGTGTGTTACAAGGCAAACCAGTCCAATTCTTCAAAGTAATGCAAGATAGGCTTTCGAGAATCTTAAGTTAAAGCATGATGACATAGATAAAAGAAGAAGAAATGCTAAACAGCTTACCCTGTTTTATTGTCAATGTTCTTAAATCCAAGAACCACACTATAAAAAGAAAACGTTTTTTATATGTTGCATCCATTAAATTTTTATACTTCCTACAAGATACAACTATGGATTCTTGAATGATAATAATAGCTACAGATGGTTTACCAATTGTCAAAGTAACAAGAGCTAGAAAGACTGGAGCATATCTATGAGGAATTTTCTAGATTAGGTTATGTGAAGAGAAAAGATCCCCGTTATAATTGTGGACAGCACCATTTTATATGCTGGGGTTCTGGACTAAAGCAAAAGAGTGAGGGGGGAAGAGAGGAAAAGGAAGAGGAAGGGGAAGAAGGACAAAGAGATGAGTGCCAACATTCACTTCTTTCTGCTTCCTGACTGTAGACTTACTATGACCAGCCAGCTGTCCACTGTCTCAACACAGTACCTTTCACACTTTCCTGCCTTGACTGAATGATCCTCTCAAACTAGGAGCTAGAATAAGTCCCTCTTCCATTACATTGTTTTTCATCAGTAGCTTGTCACAGCACTGTGGGAAGCAATTAACAAGTTACTATGACTGGCTAGGTATGGTTGGCAGTACAAAGTATAAATTAGATGCTATTTGCTTTGAACCATTCTTTCTCAGTCCTTGTGAGAAACTATTTTATAGAGTTCAAGCTGACACTGGAAATTAAAGTACAAGTATAGTTAGTAAGGAGGACTGAGGCTCAGCACTGTCATGCCCTAAGGCTCACACTCTTTAACCAAAGCTGCTTTACCTCTCTTCGCTCTCTATGCCAATAAGAGTACTTTCCAACTACAGCAACTTTCCAAAAGAGAAGAAGGAAGACCAAAAGATAAACATTTCATTCCTTCTTAAAAGAGGGAATCAAATACCCACGGGAGGAGTTGCGGAGATTAACTATGGAGCAGAGACTGAAGGAAGGGTAAGCCAGCCTAAATATAGCTATCTCCTGAGAGGCTCTGACAGTACCTGACTGACACAGATGTAGAGGCTCACAGCCATCCATCCAACTGAGTGCAGGGTCCCCAGTGAAGGAATTAGAGAAAAGACCAATGGAGCTGAGGGGTTTGTAGCCCCTTAGGACAAACAACAACATGAACTAACTAGTACCCTCGGAGCTCCCAGGGTCTCAACCACCAACCAAGGACTGCACATAGAGGGGTCTGATTGTTCAAGCAGCATGTGTATGGTAGAGGATTGCAAAATCGATCATCAATAGGAGGAGAGGACCTCGGCCCTGTGAAGGTTCTGTGCCCCAGTGTAGGGGAATGCCAGGGCCAGAAAGTAGGAGAGGGTAGGGTGGCAGGCATGGGGAGGGGGGAGGCAACAGGGGTTTGTTTTTGTTTGTTTGTTTTGTTTTTTGGAGGGGAAACTGGGAATGGAGAAATTCGCATGTAAATAAAGAAAATATCTAAAATAAAAAAAAAGAAAGTTCTGTTTCATGTTCTGCAAACAAAATAATGTATTTCAATGGGACAATTCACTTATTTATCTGACAGATTTATATCATGTTTTCTCCTTGTACATAGAAATACATAATATGGATCGTGCTGCTAAAACATCCCTTTTTATTTGAGAAGACAATGGAGAAAAAGAGTGAGAAAAAGAAGAATGATTAAGAGAAAACAGGAGAGAGGAAGGAGGGTTAAGGGCACCAGGAGAATATGGCCCACAGAATCAACTAAGCAAGGCTCATGGGGCTCATGGAGATTGAAGTGGCAACCATAGATCCTATATGGGTCTGAGCTAGGTCCTCTACATACATGCTGTGATTGTGTAGCTTAGTCTTCCTGTAAGACCCCGAACAGTGGGAGTAGGGATATCTCTGGCTCTTTTCCTCCTATTGGGTTGCTTCACTCAGCCGAGATAGGAAGGTTTGTGCCTAGTCCTATTGAACTTGCTTTTATGCAGTGTTCGGTTGGTATCCTTGGGGGAGGCCTGATTTTTTCTGAAGGGAAATGAAAAGGGAGAGAATATGAAGAAGAGAGGAAAGGAGGGGTTAGGATGAGTGGGTAGAGAGCAAATTGTAATGTATCAGAGAAGAATATTTTTTTAAATTTAATGTTATAATAATAATAGTGAGGGAAAGGGGAGAGAGAGAGAGAGAGAGAGAGAGAGAGAGAGA
>NW_022196915.1:85823445-85834629 GCF_008632895.1 Mastomys coucha | reverse complement strand
AGAGAGAGAGAGAGAATAAAAGCCAGTAAGCCAGTTTTGGTGCTGTTGGTAGCACTGACTTCTCAGAATTCTTCCCTCACTCGGTAGTTTTAAGGGCATGGCATATGTTAACTCTTCTCATCTTCATAGACTTGTGATAGGTCATTCCAATTATCTAAATGAAAATTGTGGTGTTTTTTGATTCAGAATAATGTTAAGATTATTTTAAATTTCAGAAATGGCATAATACTTCCTTTTATAATGAATAAGAACTTAGATTGTATTGTACAGAAGTCATTATAGACATAGTATTTTAAAATTCTTTCAACTATGTGTTGTGTCATTCCAATAGAAAATCAGCCATTTGTTGACAAATGTCATTGACCAGCTTTGGGCAAGTTTATACTATGGTATGGGATGAAGCAATTTCAACGGGTTTATTATCTAGCAATGTCAGGAATAAAATTGAGTGGGTAACATAAAAATTATGCATCATGCAATTTTCTCTTTGTTTCTCCTGCCTCTACTGATCTCAATTGCTCCAGAATGTGTCTGGAGCCCTTCAAAACAGACTCAGTCTTGATAGATACTAAAAAACACCAAATGGCAGGGAGCTAAGTTTGCCCTTGGCAAGTCTTGGTGGACAGACGCATCTTAGGCCTTGGTAATCATGCAAATATTCACTCAGCATTTGTGGAATACCTTTTATCTGCCAAGAACAATTGTAAATGCTGAGAAAGTGCAAGTGACCAAAACAGCAGAGTTCCTACTCTCAGAGAACTATCTTGGCAAAGTAAAAATACAAATGGCGTGAAAGACTTTGGAGGACATGTTTTATGAGCAAAGGAAATAAGAAAAGGTCTTAATGGGAATGAGGCTAGCCTGTCTGGAAGCTGTGGTTAAAGCAGGAAGGAAGCATGTTGCAAAGAAGATGGAGATGAGCAAGATCAACGTGGCATGAAATCCTTGGTCCCCAGACTCTCTGAAAACAGAAAGAACCTAGGTAGATATTCTAAAAAGGAATGGCAGCATACAGCATAAGAATTACTATACTTCAATTCAGTTTTCCTTTAACTTCGTTCTATAGGGCATCTGCTTTCTCCATCTCTGATCTGGTGTCAAAGTGGTGAAATAGGCATTGAAGAAAAGGATGTTCGAAAAATATGCGCTCAGTCAACCCAGCATTCTTTAAAATCAAATCTGCATAGCTTAAAGGAGTGAATAGGACCAAAATAACTTCTTTTTTCTTGAGTTATAATGTGCATCTAAGGATCCTGCTGTATTGAGTGAGTCTCTTCCTTACCTAGTTCCCATACCCCACCCTATATAGATGGTCTATTAGCAGTTTTTAAATCTCAATTTGTCTAAATCAGGCCCCTAGTCTAGACTAGCTGATTCTAAGGACTCACCTTAGTTGTTACATGTATTTCCCTGTTACATGTATTTCCCCAAATGAGAACCAGTTAATGTCATTTCCTGCTAAAACCTCCATTCTCTTAATTCCATAATACTAAGAGGAAAATAAGAAACATAATAAATGATTCCAAACACCATTCATATTAGAGTGCATGGATCAGGTTGTATTTATCTATTTAGGAAATTATTAGCATACACACCACACACACACACACACAAAACAATTAGACAACACTGTAGCATGGCCTAAGTCAATTCTGAGACTGAAAGCAGGTTTAATTTTTCCCAATCCACTTTTATACCATTTTAATTACATGTAGCTATTAATGGCAAGTAGTACAATGAGGAATCAAGCAAGACAATAGTCAAGGAACAAGTATGACAATAAACACAAAGACCCATGATTACCCCAGTGATCACTGTTTCTAAGGATGGTCAAGATATTTGAGCATACTTCTTTGTTCTACCCTAAAACCAGATTCTTACTTCCTTGTCCTTGACCAATGTCAGGTCCCTACCTGACCTTACTTCTTTGTCATGCTCTAATGTCAGATTCCTGCAAGGACTTACTTCTTTGTCATGACCAAAGTCAGACTCCTGCCTGAAGTCCATTTTCTTGTCTTTGGCCAATGTCAGATTCCTGTCAAGTGGCACCCCAAAAGGCTCTCCACAAACAATGAAGCCAAAATGATGCCATGGATTGAAAGAAAGGAAGGAAGGAAGGAAGGAAGGAAGGAAGGAAGGAAGGAAGGAAGGAAGGAAGAGAGAAAGGGGATCCCTGGGAAAGATTGGCAGGAGAAAAGAGAAGGGAAGAATGACGTAGTTAATAATTTTAAAACATTATTATAGAAATGCTCTGAAGAAACAGACTGATTACTTTTTGTTCCTCCCTCTTCTTCCTATAGTTCCCTCACCGTAGAGACCCTCATCTCTACACTTACTTCTTCAATGTAAGTGACTACTGGTCAATTTGGAAATTATGTTAATTCATGAAGGAAATGCGTCAAAAAATGAATATCAAAATCAGTTAACTAATGGATCAAGTCTACTTGATCCATTTCTACTTTATGCCAGATGTCCTCCATTCTTTTTAAGCTGCATTTATTCATGTTGCCAATCCATGCCTATAACTCACATGAATGCCACAATGGCACACAACTCAGGAAAGAATCTGAGTGCTAATTCCTCCACAATAAAAACTATACTCAAAAGAGCAGACCCAGCAAGATGTAGCTCCCTTGGTCCATGTTATCTGAGGCTTTGTAAGATAGAACTACAAATGTTCATTCAATTACTTTTTATTATTGAATGATATCAGGTAATAGTGTTCAACTTAAGTTTTGGAAGTTATCCTTCCTTGCTCTAAAAAACAACAATATATTTATTTTGTCTAGGATAACTTCTTATACACAAATATGACTCAGTAAGTGTTTAATAGGTTACAAACTAGATAGGGGCTAGTTTGATCCTACAGTTCCAGCATTCATTCATTGTCCCTGTCATTGGAGCTAGATTAACATCTCGATTTCCCCAATCATTTGTCTCTTGACTATACTGCTTGCATTTCAATCACTTTATAGATCCATCTGATGTGCAGGCACAAAACTCTGACACTATAACTGATGCCATGTTGTGTATGTGGACAGGAACCTAGCATGGCTGTCCTCTGAGAGGCTCTACCAGCGCTGTCTGAGACAGATGCAGATACTTACAGCCAACCATTGGCCTGAGGTCAAGGACACCTATGGAAGAGTTAGGGGAAGGATTGAAGGAGATGAAAGGGGTGTTCTTCATGGAAGAACCTAGACCCCCTCAGAGCTCTCAGAGACTAATCCACCAACCAAAAATCACATATGGGTTGGTCCTTGGCCCCTGGCACATATGTAACAGAGGACTGCCTTGCCTGGCTTCAGTGGGAGAAGATATGCCAAATTCTGTAGAGACTTGATGCCTCAGGGAACTGGGAAGCTAGGAGAATTGAGGTGGGAGGGTAATGAAGGGGCGAGGTTGGGGGAGCACCATGTCAGAGGCAAAGGGGAGAAGGATGGGTGAAAAACTCTGAAGGGGGGACAAGGAAGGGAGCCAATATTTAGAGTGTAAATAAATAAAATAATTTAGTAAAAAATTTTCAAAGAAAAAGTCAAAGGGGGGGGGAACTTTCCACTAGTGAACTAATTGCTATCAAAATAAAATTGTAACTTCTAAAAATTGTTAAAAGCATTTTTCCAAGGTCAAAATAGTTTCTTTTTTCTCTGTTATTACTACAATTAGCTACATCAAAGAGCAACAGCTAATTTAAAAAAGGAAGCAAAAACAGGTCAAAATAATTTCGGTTTATAAATGACTACTTTTTTAAGGAGTAAAATAGAAGAAATCTCATCATTAAAATTAGCTATCCAGATGGAGAGGTAACACAAGAAGAGCTGTTCATTATTATCTCTGCTGTATAATTCAGTTATATTAGTGGATATTTTCATTGTTTTTGTCCTGACACTTTGGGACAATAAATACAAGGACATGGGTAGCAGTTCTACTTATCTAGATCCAAAATGAATTTGTTAGGCAGCATTTTGGATCAGAGAAGGGTTTTTTGTTTTGTTTTTTATCTTTTTGTCTTTGTTCTCATAAAATACATCACCGTGGGTACATTGTTTTTCACTGTGTGTAAAATTTTACCACAGTCCTGGCAAGTGCAAGCCACACACAGCTACTTATTGCCTGGTAATGTCTGTGTTTGGGAGTCTGGCATAGCTTAACTCAGTTTTCCATGAGGCTGTATTCAAGATAATGCCTGCAAGTGCTTTCCTTAGAAAACCTGACTGGGAAAGTTGAAGCCACACCCAACCAGATTGTTGAGAGAAATCATTTTAATTTCTCTTCCCTTTCTCTTCTCCACTTTCACCTACTCCTTCTCAAATTGATGGTGTATTTTTTTTTAAATCACCGTTGTTAAACATACTTGTGTAAATATATACACACAACCTGCTAAGTCCATTTAATGTGGCTTGTGTGCACATGATTGCAGCACAAGAGCACATATGCACCTAAGACTCGGGAACATCGTGAAAGAATGGAAAGACTGTGAGGGTCAGAAGATCATGAAGTCTGTTGTAAGACTGTGGTTCCTTGAAATGGCAGCGAACTTATACTTATGTTAATTCGACAAAATGACTGTCAGAACAAGACCCAAACGACGATGCCAGTATATGTACTGATGTGGGAGGGAGAAGTTTCACACGCCTCCACCTGTAAACAGAGTACTGTGGGCAGCTAACAACTACTAAGGGACAGAGAACTAGTCTCTGCCATGGAAGAGTCCCCTAACTGATAATCCAGAGAATTCATTTTCCTAAAACTGAATAACAAAGTCTCACTTCTTACTAGCTATAAGTTGAAAGCCACTCTTACATCTAGAAAGTCTTTGCAGAAAGTCCCTGCTACATCTTCCTCACTAGAGAGTACTTCAATCATAGAGATTTCTATTTACAAAGCCAGCTGGATAATTTCTAAGGCATCCTGCCTAGGAAGTCTAAGAAGCATGACTTGAGGTTCCCCAATTTCCCACAGTCAATGTCTTCACTCAGATTTTTCCCATACTCAAAGTAGGCATAGGTTATGTGGTGATATGACTCATTAGGGGTTAGTTCAAGGTAGGTTTACCAAAATCAGAAACTTTAATTTTTCCTTTAGTGTCTTCTCTCTGTGTATATATAAAACGCATGTAGTTATATGGTATATTTATATTCATCTATATTCATTTATGCATTACTGTAGTATATATGATTGAGGTTAAGAAAATTATACAAAAATATTAGTAGACTAGTATTTCTTATGAAAAACTTCCAGCCACAGAAATGATTGAAATAGTTTGGTAAGTTAACAGAGGCTGAAGGGGTAGCTCAACAATTAACAACATTGTTGCCCTTACAGAGTTCTGTGTTTCCTTCCCAGCACACACATGCTGGCTCTAACCCTCCTTAACTCCAGTTCCATGGAATCCAATAACCTCTTCCAACTTTCATAGAGACCAAGCATGCATGTGCACATGTGTACATGCAGGCAAAATACTCACGTAAATAACATAGGTAAGGGCTGGAGAGATGCCTCAGTGGATAAGAGCACTGACTGCACTTCTGAAGGTCGTGAGTTCAAGTCCCAGCAACCACATGGTGGCTCGCAACCACCTACAATGAAATCTGATACCCTCTTCTGTGTACTCATTTATAATAATAAATAAAATCTTTTTTAAAAGTGGGAGATTAAGTAATGGATTATTTAAAAAAATAACATAGGTAAATAAATAAAATTGACTACCAACCAAGTACAAATAAGATACAAGTTCACAATTTATTACGTATGTCTATTAGGAAATGCTGGTAATAAGTTCCCATTAGATTTTTCTGATTGCCAGTTGGCTGAGTGTTTTAATAATCAACCACAAACAAAATATTTAATAATTATGGTAAAACCCAAATGTACTGAATAAAAGAGCAAGCATTTCACAGGCATAAGTCCAGTGTGAATTCATTCCCCACCCAGCATGTAGGCCATGCAAACTTGCTAGGCAGCTTGGCTCTACAATCATTCACAGACAGGTTCTTTCTGACTTCTGTGACATGGCACCCAAACCAGGCCTGGGACATGCTTATTTTCTATAAAATATGGAATACTGGAGTGTCAGGGAGTGAGGCAATGATAACTGCTAGATTTCTGCTAATTTAAGTCACTCTGAGAGTCAAGGAACCAATGAGACACGATCACCCGCTATACAGCCATAAGGCCAGGGTACAGGTAAAAACGTACGAGAGGACACAACAAGAACTGTGAGGAATGGTAAATTTTATCAGGGTTGAGACCGAGAGAATAAAATCGACTTCAGGTGATATCTGCTCTCTTATATCCTAAGTCATTGCTTATACTGTAAATCCCAGCCACTGTCTCACAGCTAGGGTGTAAGTGTAAATCCTTGAAACATACAGTTTGATCACTTACAAAGCAGAATTATTGTGAATTCCTCATATTAGCTTTCTAAGATTTCCGGGATGAATCATCAGAGGATGTTGTCATTCCCTACTGCTCTTCTAAACATAATAGGTTGACCGCAATGGCAGCAGCATGAAGTCATTATAGAAGAGTATTTCCCTTTTTGGACATAAGTGAGACTATTTCTCTCTACAAAATAGTGTCAGCACTCTTTTTTAATATAACTGTATGAAATTCTCTTTTTGAATATTCATGGCTTTTAATTTTCAAAATCTTAATTTCCCAAATTGTGCCTGATTGTGATTTACCAACATATTATGCTCTTGTTTCTACAAGTCTCATTTGGCTTGTTATACAGTATAAGCAAAATTCTATCTCTAGATGAAAAATGTTGTTTTGAACAAATTATATTCTGTAACACAAGTTTCTATAAGAACTAAGCAGGAAGGCTTTTTTGTTGATTGGTTGGTTGGTTGGTTGGTTGGTTGGTTGGTTGGTTGGGTTGGGTTGGTTTTGTTTGTTTGTCTGTTGTTTGTTTTTGTCCCTGACACAGTACATTTGTGTCTTCTTCAATTTGAATGTTAACTTCTTTGAATCATCTTTAGATGTCTTAAATAATTGCTGTAATAGTGATAAGCTGTTTGCCTATGCAGCAACTGTACCCTACACAGACAGTCCTGTACCTATCAAAAGAGTATTTTCAACTATAAAAACATGAAGGCACTAAGTTTAGGTAAGACTCAAAAAAAATGAGTCAATATGAAAGAGGAAGATGACAAAGAGGACATTGAAATCCTATCATCAATGACACATGTATCTGCATAATATCACACCTGTACCACGCTGTTCTAAGTAGGCTCAAGAGCAAATGGGAATAGTGACTAGTGTAGTCTTCTAGATGACTCTGGGAGGGAAGGAATTTGGATCCATGTACAGATGAAACTAAAGTTCAAGCAGGTTCAATAATCTGCTGAGTGCTCATCAAAGGCAGAGTTGGAATTCTCATCCTAATCAGGTCTACTTCTTCAGAAACGTTTGGATTTAACACATCATTCATAGGTTCTTACAGCAATTATACTAATTAACTAGTTGTTAAGTGTACTACATAGTGAACTGTTGTTAGCTACTAATATGCAACTTATCATGATTAGAGTAAAAATTAGCCTTTATCAGGATGCTATTAAGTAGATGACTATATGAAGAAGAAGACACACCTCTCATTCACTTCTTTCCGGGTTATCACATGAAAACTCCTATTTTCTTTCTGAATTCTCTCCTTCCATACTATATCCTTTATAAGACTTGGATCAGGCACAGTCTCTAGGGCCTCTAAGAATTCACGTATCACCCTCATGTATTATGGATTTTATAATTTGACCTTCACTACAAAAGATTTTATTAAATGTGCTCTCCCATGTTTGTTTTCCCAGTATGACAAAAGACTCCCAGCTGACAAGGATTGTAATATGTAATAGATTTATATACTGAATTTTATAACACCTTGCACGGAACTATGTAACACATACTCAACAAATACAAGTTAGTTCAGTTTGCAACTAATTAACTTTTAGATTTATCCATTTTATTTTATATGTGAGTGATTTGGCCCATTTATGTATGTGTACCACATACATGCTAGGTGCCTGCAAAGGTCTGAAGGAGTCATCAGGTCCCCTAAAATTGGAGTTAGAGATCATCATGCACCACTATGTGGGTGCTAGGAATTGGATCTGGCTCCTCTGCAAGAGCAACAAGCACTCTTAAGCCACTGAGCTTTCTCTCCAGGACCTTATAAATCAATTTAGTAATGTAAACTATTTGTGATGACACTGGAAATGATACACTGAATTTATCTAATATTTGGTTGAATATATTACTTGCCATGGAATAGATCCACCTAAATGCCCAAACTCCTTACTTCTCCAATAAATAAATAAAGAAAGAAAGAAAGAAAGAAAGAAAGAAAGAAAGAAAGAAAGAAAGAAAGAAACTTACTTACTTGAACTTAATATCCTGCAATTCATGAGAACAGTTTTAAAAGTCAAGGCTCTAATTTCAACTTTTCAAGATATAAGTTACCTAAACACAATGATAGTCCTGACATGGATTTCTTAAGTATTAATTTCTTAAGAAATCTCTTAAAGTCCTCTCAGTAAGAAGTTTCAGGAGCGTGGGGCAGTGGTGGTGCCCGCCTTTAATCCCAGTACTTCGGAGTCAGAGGCAGGCGGATTTCTGAGTTTGAGGCCAGCCTGGTCTATAAAGTGAGTTCCAGGACAGCCAGGGCTACACAGAGAAACCCTGTCTCGAAAAACCAAAAAGAAGAAGAAGAAGGAGGAGGAGGAGGAGGAGGAGGAGGAGGAGAAAAAGAAGAAGTTTCAGGAGCATTTGAATGAAAGCTGAATGTTGCCTCTGATTTCTAGAAAGCTCATCACAAATGCTGAGCAGAAGATAACCCTAAAATAGCACTACTCAATCTATTTCATTTATAATGCCAGGCATTTGAAAATGGAATATTTTTATGTGCTGAACCAATTTGATTTCTATGTATGATTTGCCATTCATATTTTTTTCATTTTCCACTCGAGTTTGATTTTAATAGTGATGATACATAATAGCAAACATGTGAATAAAAGTGATTTCAGAATTTCAGTCATTGTTATTCTAGACAGAGACAATGTGCAACTATGAAATTTTGTTATTAAAATCTACCCTGTGATAATAATAAGGAGAGAAGAAACTGGCTTCCTTGACTATACTTATTAAAGTTGTGAGGGTAGGTGTTGACAGCCTTCTGTGATCATCTTTTCCCAGACTAGAGACTTGGAGATTGCAAATGCGTTGGGCTCTTCCATTTCCATGAGTGTGCTTTGTAGCTTCTAAGTATAGGCAGTACCCAAGTGCGTGCTCTCATCGTGGGTTTAATATGCTAGTCCTTTCCTAGCTAACTGATGTTAATTTCATGTATGATCAAGAAGTGGATGGCCTCTGCTCTTACACTTGGGAGCAAATGCTACCAGGCGAACAGCGCACTCCGCCTTAAATTTTAAGCCCCAGTAGGCGGCTAAGGGGGTGATGTAACTTCTCTCTCATGCTATCCTCACATCTGGAGGACCTGAGTATCAATGAGACCCTAGGTCTGAGTTCCTAGAGGAGGAAGACAAATTACTCTTCAGGTTAGAATCATCATGATCGTTAGCCTTTTGTAAATTGTATTGCATGTGTGCCACATACCAATTGACTCCACTGTTTTTCACACACATTATCTCATTGAGACATCATTGCAAACCTGTAAAGTGTTAAGTTCCCTGTCTGCAATGTAAATGACCAGGCTGATCCTTAGAAACTTAGAACTTATTAGGCTACACCTTTTTCATAGCACTTTGCTTCCCACTGTCAGTTGTTTCAGCATTTTTGTTCAAACCAAGTTCTTTTTACAGTGCACTGTTCCAACCATCATTCTATGATGTATGTCATGAACTGTATCTCATACTATAGTGGCCAACTTTTCAAAAGCTGCCACTGCATCTGGTTATGTGGCTCAAGCCACTCACCTATAACCCAATGCAACCTTTTGAGTTGTCTTCACTTGCTGCCTTCCCTACGGATTTATTTTAATCTTCAGATACTACAATAGATTTTAATGAATTTTAATAGAACATTAGGTCAACATGCTCTCCTCTAATTAAAATGAAGCTCTAATGCCCTTTAAATCCTTTGTGCTTTCATATATAAAAAGTCTTCCCAGTGCATCCTCAGAACTATGTTCTGGATTCCAACCTAATCTAAACTCCTTCCCTTCTGTTAGTCTCTCACAATGGTCATTTGTCACACTCCTCAGATTCTACTGCCCTGTCACCCAGGACCCAGCCAAGTGGTCTGCTCCTCCATCCACTCAGCCTGCCTTGACATAGACAAGGAATCACGGGTCTGGATATGACCTGACTTTTTTCCTCACTAGGAAATTACCTTTGAAAAATACCTGTCTCTGTGTCCCAGATAGATTACACTTTTAAACTTTGTATTCCCACAGCATAATTATTCTTTAAAAATATGAGTTTGTATCTCAAATTGTAATATAAATAATGTCTTTTTCAGCATCCTTTGGTGTTCCTCACACTGATGGCATCTAATGAATCAAGACAACATTCTTAGATACAAATGAATAGTGCTCAGATGTGAAGTTATATACTTCGTTATCTTGGCTCTTCATAAATAAATAATTACAAATACTGCTGGTTTGGGCACCCTGGTTGGGTCCACTTTCCTTGAGGTTTGAGCTACAACATAGATTTTTCCTTTCTCCATTTCACTCAAAACAAGCAAACAGAAAAGTGACCCCCTGGCTTTTACTCATTCAGCATGACTCTGAAAAATAAATTCACATTACACTGGCAATTACTTATAACAACTTCACACTTTCTCCTTCTTGACAACAGCCATATCTTTAATGAGGGCACATAGAAAGCAAAGACTATGTCGAAAGAATGTATTTCTTGAACTATACTTCCAGGAAATCTGATGAAAGTCCTGGAGATTTCCTTAATACGCAAGAACACCAGTCCGGTTTGTGGTTGGTGTTGTATTCCCAAATAGCACATGAGGCTACACCTTGAATTGGGAAGAGACATGACATTTCTCGAGCACTGCATGCCTCTTCATTGTGAGCTCTGTAATTGTATTCAGTTCCTAAAATCAGGCTTTGATATGTGCTGATACAGTTGTTCCTTAATTACACTATGGCCCACTGATGGAAATAGTTCAAATGCTAACAGTTATTTGGGCAATGATACATTTAAAGACACCAAG
>NW_022196915.1:85818216-85823435 GCF_008632895.1 Mastomys coucha | reverse complement strand
ATTTCGGTGGTGTGTTATATATATCCAGTGTGCCTACAACTGGGCACAAGGCATGCTATTGGCTGTGGGAGGAAGTGATGGCCCCAAAAGTTCTCCAAATACTTCACAAATCTTCTCAAAACCTAAGTATGTGTTAGTTTGCATTCATTAATGCTGTCCAACAAAAATTTCTGGCTATCAGAATGCATGATAAAAGCTCATTATTAACTGTCCTATAATCTCTGGTGGAGGTGATGGATTTTACCTACAAGTAGAAGGCATAGTAATTAGCTCAGAGGGCTGGGACATAGTTCAAGTGACAGAATACTTGACTAGTATGTGATAGGCCCTGGTTTTGATTCCCAGCAGTGCAGAAAGCATCTATGATGTCATGCATGTGTAATAATCTGGAACCTTTGTGAGGTGGAAACAGATGGTCAGGAATGTAAGGTCATCCTGGATTACATAGAAAGTGTGAGGAGCAGCCTGGGACCAAAGAAAAAGAAATTAGTAGAAAATATACATTTTCTTTCCAGCTGTATTAATCAACAACAAACTCCAAAACAGTGTCTGCTGCATTTCTCTCGACCATGGAATGAAGATGTGTGACTTGGGGTCTCTAATAACCTGGACTGCATAGTCTGCAAATCAAGATCAAATACTTGTGACTGAAAGCCAGTAATATCCCAGGAGTGTTTGTTGCCACAGCATAACTTACACTAGTTTCTCTTAAATAAAAATATATTTTTTATTTTGAACAGTCTGGAAAAAAAGATAATTTAAATACACAATCTGTATTTGAGTTATCTCAATAAATCACCCAAAATGAAGTTAATACTACATTTTTCTATTAATTATAACAAACTAATGTTTACAATCTAAATATTATCTCCCGAAGCTTTGCCACATTATGCTAACTTATTTGGGTAAAATGTACTAACTTAATTGGATATAATTTCCATATACATGATTAATTTTAAGGAAAAGGCCATACTGGTCTTTATATCTTGTGAAAAATGAAAGGTTTTGTTTGGTTTGTTTTTTTGTTTTGGCTTTGGTTTGAGTTTTTATTTTTGTCTTAAATCATGGAGCCAGTATATTGCTACGTCCTTCAGAAATTCCAGGATTTTTTCTACCTAATTTAGTAAATAGAGTGAGCTGGAAAGATAGACTCAGTGGTTAAGAGCACATGCTGCCCTTGCAGAGGATCTGGGGTCAGTTATCAGCAC
The DNA here is from genome assembly GCF_008632895.1 of Mastomys coucha. Classification (NCBI taxonomy): domain Eukaryota; kingdom Metazoa; phylum Chordata; class Mammalia; order Rodentia; family Muridae; genus Mastomys; species Mastomys coucha. The sequence goes on along the minus strand of NW_022196915.1, from coordinate 85,822,227 downwards.
CCACACGACAACACATTCCAGGGAATCTGACACTCTCTTCTGCCTCCACAGACACAACACATGTAGAATACTTGGGTACACAGAGGCAAACAATTGACCCTTTGTTTAAAAAAAGAAAAAAAAAAGAGTGACAGTGTATTTATGAGTAAACACTGAGTTAATTATATCAGGGTCATCTTTTTCTCAGGACAGATTAAGAATACAGCCATAAGATCAAAAACTTGAGAGATAGCACATGCTGGTGAGGATGTGGAGCAAGGTGAAGATTCCTCCATGGCTGATGGGAGTACAAACTTGTACAACCAACTTGGAAATCAATTTTGCAGTTTGGTAGAAAGCTGGGAATAGTTCTACCTCAAGACCCAGTTATACCACTCCTGGGCATATACCCAAATGATGTTCCACTATCTCACAAGGGCACTTGCTCAACTATGTTCATAGCAATTATTTTCATAATAGCCAGAAACTGGAAACTAGAAACAATGTCTCTCAACTGAAGAACAGATAAAGAAAATGTGGCATATCTACATGATGGAATACTATTCAGTTATTAAAAATAAAGACATCATGAATTTTGCAGGCAAAGGAATGAATCTTAAGAATATCATCCTGAATGAGGGAACCCAGTCCCCAAAATACATGCACGGTATGTACTCACTCATAAGTGGATATAGGCCATAAAATACAGGATACCCATAATACACTCCATAGACCCAAAGAAGTTAAACAAGAAGGAAGGTAAAAGTAAGGATGCTTGAATCTCACTTAGAAGTGGGAGTAAAATAGTTATAGGAGACAGATGGAGGGAGGGAAGTGGGTGGGACAGGAGATGAGGGGAATGGAGAGTTTCAGATCAGTTATGCGGAAGGACAGGAGGGATGGGTAGATGGCCATGAAAATGAATACAAATCTGCAACTGACTGGGGTGGGAAGTTAGGGGACATCTCCAGGACAAGATTGAGACCAGGGATAAGGGAGGCCTCCAAGAATCAATGAGGGTGACCTTAGATGAGGCTCACAGCATTCAGGATATAGAACCTGAAGAGGCCACCTCCTTAGGCCAGGCAGGAACCCTGGCTGAGTAATAGAGTCACTAACACACTCAAAAACTTTTAACTCAAAAATTTTCCCATCTACAAGAAACGTACAGCTAGGAGATGGAGCAAAGACTGAGTGAGGGAATGGGCAACCAATAACCTGCCCAACTTGAGATTCATCCCATGGGCAAGCAGTAATCCCTGACACTATTAATAATACTCTCTTATGCTTGCAGACAGGAGTCTAGCATGGCTGTCCTCTGAGAGAATCCACACAATGGCTGACTCAGACAGACACAAACACCCACAGGCAAACAGTGGATGGAGCTTGGGGACTCTTCTGGAAACATAGGAAGAAGGATTGCAGGTCCTGGATGGGATAGGAACTCCACAGGAAGACAGACAGAGTCAACTAACCTGGACCCTTGGGACTCTCAGAGTCTGAACCACCAACCAAAGAGCAGACACTGACTGGACCTAGGCATCTCCATACATATGAAGTAGATATGCAGCTTGGTCTTCATGGGGGTCCTGAACAACTGGAGGTGGGGTGACTATCCCAAAAACTGTTGCCTGAATGTGGGATATGTTCTTCTAGCTGGGCTGGCTTGTTGGTCTCAGTAGGAGAAGATGTGCCTAGCCTAGAAGTGACTTGAGGTGCTAGGGTAGGGGGGATACCCATGGGAACACCCACCTGCTCAGAGGAAGAGGGTCCAATGAGGGGAAGAATTGTGTGAGGAGTGACAGAGAGGGTGGCAGTGAGCAAGATGTAAAAAGAATAAGTAAAAAACAATACACCCATATAATATTTCCCTAATTGCACCTTAAAATATTGACAAATTTAGATGATGTTTAAGGGAGACAATAACAACCACAATCCCTCACATCAACTTGGAAGAAAATTGAATCTTTCATCATGTTCCAAATGGGGTCTTCAATTGTTATGTGGAGACCTACATGTAAGAGACATGCACATGTTCTCTGAAGAATTCCACTTCCTCTGTGCTCAGCACAAAAAGATGAGGTGTTCACTTTTGAAATGTCCTTGACTGTTGCCTAGAGATTTGAAACGAATTCCCTGGTTATTTTGACATCATAACTCATTTAGCATATTTCATCAATAATGACAAACAGTATTGGTGTTTAGTCATGATGTTGCCCTCAGCAATTTCTATTTACGGGAAGAAGCGAACCTTTCCACATGGTAGGAATTCTGCTTCATTTTTAATTCTTAGAGCCTGTGCCACGGCATGATGTCCATTTGCGAACTGTCTGCATGTGCTGTTGTTCTGTTTAGTCTAGAGAATGGTCCAGTAGGAGGACCAAAAAAACACAGGGCTTTCATAGTCTCAGTGGGCAGGCGGCAGTGTGGACAGCAGGCAGAGTAGGAATATAAGGGTATTCTTGAAGGGAAGGAGGTCAGTAGGCATTGCTCTTGGCTACACTGAGAGCCGTTGTGTACTTATCTGTGATTGAAAGATGTATAAATTGTAGACCCAGCCGAAGTGCTCACACACCATAGTCAGTCATTTTGTAAAAATGAGTGATTCTTTAGCTTTGAGGGGACATCATTCTCCTATAGAGCTGTGATCACAAGAGTAAAAGGACCAACTTCAAACAGCTGTGACACTCAATTTAAACCCTTGAGAAAATGATCTCATTGCTGATCGGACCATTCCCTTCCAAGATGTTTCTCTTGATTATTTTCTCAAGTTCCTCCTTTAAAATGAGAGCCCTAGTTATAAAGAAACAGTCTTCATTTCTCTGGTAAATGAGGTTATCTTTCAAAATGTCTGAGTGGGGACCATTATTACATGGTTATAGGATATTGAACTCTATTCCAATGTTTTCTGAGATCTCTTATACAGTCTTCGTGCCTAGATGTTCAATTTTAAGAAATAACTTCTCTTTACACCCAAGTGTGTCCCCACACAGATAAAAGCACTGAATGGATGTAAAGATTTAACGAAGAGTCTGGAACAAGGTAACTGCTATGTGTGTATCCTCCATTGTTATACACAGAAAAGAACTTATTGGAGAGCATCCACTTTGGCCATGATCTTTATCAAGAAATGGTGATTATAGTAGTACAATTATATTGAAGACACCCAAATCATCCTAAGTAAAAGATTCAGTTACAGACCACAAGCCAAGAGAAGCATACTTCACAAGAGAATTAAGTAGAACTCTGCCCTTTCAAATCTTCCGTGGCCTTAATAAACCTTGATGTCGCCGGGCGGTGGTGGCACACGCCTTTAATCCCAGCACTTGGGAGGCAGAGGCAGGTGGATTTCTGAGTTCGAGGCCAGCCTGGTCTACAGAGTGAGTTCCAGGACAGCCAGGGCTATACAGAGAAACCCTGTCTCAAAAAACCAAGAAAAAATAAATAAATAAACCTTGATGTTTATTGTCAACACCAGTTTTCCCGAGTTCCCACTCCTGCAGCCTTGCAAGCTCAGTAGAAGAAAGGCTACACAGCAAAGTCCTAGCTTCACTGAGAATCTCAAAAGAGAATCAGGGCTGCCTTTACAGATGGGGATGCCCATAGCAGAGCAACGACCCAGAGTCCTCAGTGCATAAAGATTTCCAACTGAGTCACTGTTGCCAGGCTCTAATGTGGTGGTGGACTTAGAAGCTGAATGTTTCCATCTTTTGTCCTGAGCAGGAACTCACTTCATTCATTCATTCATTCATTCATTCATTCACTCTGTCTATTACTCAACTAAGAAAGTAGTTAAGCAAAGACAAATATGAGGTTTCTTCTTTCTATAGCAAGTTAGTTACAGGTACCATTCCTCTCACAGAGAATAACAAAAATGGTTAAATATATACATATACATATATATATTTGTTTTAATTCAAGAAAATAAAAATGTAATATAGTAGTGTAGAATTTTCTAACTGAAGCCTAATCAAGTCAGAACAAACGGAGGAGTTAAAGCACAAAATTTCTTTTTTTTTTTTTTTTTCCATT
>NW_022196915.1:85808574-85817616 GCF_008632895.1 Mastomys coucha | reverse complement strand
CAAAACTACCATTGTCATCAGGGCCAGGTATTATTCACTTGAGGCTAGGTAAGTCATAAGACCTAATAAAGAACCCACTGCTATTATTCTGATAAATTGATAGCACAAAATTTCTTTAACTGAAAAAAAAATTGACCAATTTAGGTAAAAACTTATTAAAGATTATTTAATCTCTTATAGACTATTGATGCTGCCAAAGACCGGGAATCCAATTTTGAAATAATAAATAATTACCACAATAAACCAGTCTCTAATTTCAACCTCCAAGCACTTGAAAAAAACATAAATGGATGTATTTGACATAACTAGACACTGCTGAAAAGAGAACTCATACACTGTAAAATAGAGAATAAGGAATCGCCCAGACAAGTAAACTGATTGCGTTAATAATAGTAGGAAGATTGGGAGGTACAGTGACCAGAAGGATGGGTCATAAATAAAAAAAAAAAATACTTTAAATGGTATAATTAGCTCTGAAAACTAAAGAGCAACATCTCTCTATAAATCAAAGCACATTTTTCTTAGCAACATAGATTACATATATGAGTGCATATGTATGTAATATGAATGTACTGTGTGTGTATGTGTGTGTATGGGTGTGTGTGTGTATGTGTGTGTGTGTGTGTGTGTGTACATTTTATCCAAAAGGCTTGTATATCCTCTATCTCATAAGTTTTTAATCTATCAGTATCTAAGGGAGGATGTTACAAACAGGAAGCCATACATACTGGGCATACAGTCTACTCTGATGCAGCACAATATAATTTTTATCATTTTTTTCAAACACTGTTTTCATTTGTGACATATCATACTGAATTCATAAAATCTTGAGTTCCGGCTACTCTTTTGTCATTTATGAGCTCTGGCGCTGTATATGATTTCTCATCTTTTCTGAGCCTAAGTGTCTTTATCAAGATCAGGAAAATAAAAAATTCTAGAAGTTTGTATATGACATATATATTCTGCATCGGTACATATTCTATAGTTCCAGGATAGAACAGAAGCCTCCGTGTAGATTGCTGGGTCAGAGTCACAGTTCCAGCCCTGGCTACGTGGCAATGTGCAAGTCAGTTAAATCCTCTCTGCCTTAGTTTTCTTCTGGATAAAAAGAAGACTGTTATAGCATCAAATTTTAAAAGTTATTTTAAATATAGATGAGAATATAAATAAAATATTTGTAAAATAGCATCAACAAATGTGTAGAGGATAAACTTAAGAAACAATATATTCATAATAGCAACATGAAGCATAAAACACAGTAATAAATCTAATTTTAAAAGTAATACATTTACACAAACATTATAAAATATTTAAGAGTAATTAAATTATACCCAAATGGAAGCATACACCATGTTCTTGTTTCGTAAGACTCACTAACAATTGTCTCCAAATTGATTTAAAATTTCAGTGTATGCTTCCCCCCGAAAATCTGAAAGTGTAAAAAATCTAAAAAGACAGTTCCTGAATTATGAATTATGGAAAAACAAATGTGGAAAATTTATGAGTTTTCCAGGGAAGTTATAGTAATTAAAACCATGTAACATTGATAAAAAAATGAAAATGATCCAGAAGAGAAAGTTACAGATTAAGCTAAGATAGACAATAACAAATGCTAAGATCTACAAAAACAATAATGCTACAAGTATGAAAAGACTAGACTATTCACACTGGTCATGGTAATATACAGTAGAGATATTGTTGAAAATAGTTTTGAAAGCTGTATGGCAATTGAGCACAGATAGAAGGTTTTCTTTTTAATTTTTGATTTTAAATGATGGTAACTTCATATCCAATCATCTCTATGGTAGTTGTTCAAAGTATACCTGTAATTTATTCTCTTATCACTGGTACTACACAAATCTATCAAGAAATAGTTACTGGAGGATGAGCCTACATAACATAAGATATTCTGGAGAATTCAAAGAAATGTCGATTTCATCTCTACCTGGAAAACTGTAAATTTAATAGGAAAACATTCCACTTGATAAAAAGTGTATTATTACCTCCACTTGATAAAAAAATGTATTATCAATCCATTGAGTTAAACAGTTATTTTAATTGAACACACGGGATTGAGACCTGGAAGGAAGCAGTGTGGCTAGGATCTGGGTAATAAATGTTTTCTGGAGGATGTGGTTTCATGAGATTGTGATGAATGTGGAGGGTTGGTAGCAAAGAGCAGGTAATAGGTATATGGTTGGAATGTTGAAAATCATGCTGTTTCTGGGGGGATGATTATTGGAGATACATTTTGTATAGTTAAGAACAGTGAAAACCTCTACTGGTTTTTAGGCTAATTCATGATAGGATTTGCTCATTTGAAGAAGGTTTTTTCATTCATTCCTGTCATAAAATGTGATTTAACTTAATGCTGATTTGAATTAGTTTATTCTTTCTCTGATCATCTCAATCACTAAATAGTAACAGGTCTTATCAGGTCTTATCAGTCTCACACATTGACGAGCAGTTATCTTTCTTCTAGAGCATCCACATTAAAATCTCACGAGTAATTAACAAGAAATAGCTATGTGTCAAGCCAGCAAGTTAACAATTAATTAGTAGAGGCAGGTCTTAAGAAAAGACAGAGTCAAGATAGCCTGACAGCCTAATTGATCCAGAAGACCTACCCTATGTGGGGAGAGAGCCAGTTTCCAAATATTGTCCTCTAACCTTCACACATACAAGTACACACAAATAAATAAATAAATAAATGTAATAAAAGTTTTAAGTCAAGACTGATTGATAACATATATCTAGAGTTGAGGCAACAAAATAAGATCATATGTTAATACATAGATACTTTTATTTTATATCACCATAACTTAAACCAAATGCTATAGGAATTCTAAGAATTGTGGGATTACAAGTTGAAAAGAGATGATTGGAAGTGAGGAATTTTTTTTTATGTAAAGCAAGTTCCTGAGCATGCAGGAGAAAGAAGGTTCTGACCGCCTGAAGCATCTACAGAACTTCAGATAAGTCACAAGAATAAGGGATGGAATAATTCTGCACTGGAAGTTGGATGGACAGCAAATGTTTGTGGATTTGTAGTATTCAGAGTATACAAGCAACTTGGCATGTGTACTGGCTGGTTTTATATGTCAGCTTCATACAAGCTGGAGTTACCACAGGGAAAGGAGCCTCCCTTAAGGAAATTCCTCCATGAGATCCAGCTATAAGGCATTTTCTTAATTAGTGATCAAATGAGGAGAGCCCAGCCCATTGTGGGTGGTGCCATTCCTGGGCTGGTGGTCCTGGGTTCTATAAGAAAACAAGCTGAGCAAGCCAGGGAAAGCAATACAGTAAACGGCACCCCTCCATGCCCTCTGCATGAGCTCCTGCCTCCAGGTTCCTGCCCTGTGTTAGTTGATGTTCTGACTTCCTTTGGTGATGAACAGCAAAGTGGAAGTGTAAGCTGAATAAACCCTTTCCTTCCCAACTTGGTTCTTGGTCATGATGTTTTGTGCAGGAATAACAAACCCTGACTAAGACGCCATATATGTATACTCACCATGAATGTTATTTGCTTTTTAAGACATTAGTAGATGAATAACCATATATTTCTATTTTGGGAAGTCATGAGATAAAACGTTTCCGTAGAATGCAAGGTAATGTATGTTCAGTTGGTTAGATGGGCTCTTCCTCTAATCAGCATTGCTGAGATTGCTCTAAAATGGAAGAGGGGCAGCATTCATTTTTTTTCTTAGAGGTTTTGCACAACGTCATAATCTTTACAGTGTTTGGGGTATGTTTTAGTGGGGAGGCATTGCAATACAGTTTTTCTAGGACAGACTTGAGAAATTTCTGCCCCTCCACTCTGAGCAAGCTGCATCTTCTTTCTGCCCACCAGTGCTGACGGCATTACCTGAGCTGCTAAGGTCTTATATCTAGGCTCAGAGCACTCTCTGCTCCTACCCTAAGATCTCATATCATGCTGCTACCTATTTCCTACCAAGTGAAACATCAATGACCATAACAGAGAGGATGAGGACTTGCATCTTACCTGCATTACATGCTTTTACGTACTACTAAGCAAATACTATTGTATATACTATTAAATTGCCTATGATCATTAAGTTCTAATAAGAAAACACCTTTTATAACATGTTTCTGCAATATTTATTATCTTAGATTCTTTTGTTCTAGGAAGTCAAAAATCTTGCTCCATGCATGAAAGCAACTACTCCACAACCTTAGAATTAAAATAATAAGAAACAGCTCATGCCACACTTGGCTTTCCATGGGCTAGAATGGAACATCCGATGGAGGCTCAGTATGCAACCACACATTGACACTATGCCTAGAAATAAATCTACACTTAGTCATGGTATTATAAAAGTGAATGTCGTCAAAGCTCATATAGTCAGCATGCAACTGAAATTAACCCAAATGAGCAGCAAAAGACAAGGTTCTAGGAGAAAAGCACACAATTTCTACAATGTTGTGTTGGCTTTCAGAGGACCCTGCTTACTACCCACAGTCGTTAATTACAGTATCATAGCTATGCAAGTTCCTAAATGTCATAAGTCTAATTTGTATTCACTTAATTAGTCATCATATTATAGGAGACTTTTTTCATTGATGTTTTGGTATAAATAAATAGGGAGTTATTAGAAACTGAAACATACTGCCTCCAGGTAATTTCCAAGATCATTTATATGCCGTGTTTTCTTCCAGGTCAAGCATTTTTAATGTAATTATTCATAATATGTATAGCAAGAGCTCCATTTATTATGCTCAATAAATAAACCAGGACATATTCTATTAAACCACAAAGTTTTAAGAAAATAAATTATCCTCAGTTGTTAATGGAAACAGGGTAAGCATCACCCTTCCTGGTTGTTTAGAATAACCCATTCTCTCCAAGGCAGTGTGAGCCCAGTCTAAGTAGACCAATGGGTATGTAGGAGGTATCTCTCTCCCCTTTTCTCTTTTATTTTCTCTTTTCTTGACGACTGCTGTCTGATGGATGCTGTGTGAGAGAGGATGTCTGTTTGTTTGATGTGTCATGGGTAAAGAAAGTACTGCATTTTCAAATAAATGTCAGAAATCCCTTCTCAACAAAAGAAGTGAGCTTTGGAAATGTACTCTGATGATGCTTGCGACAGATAAACAGATGGCTTCTGTACACACAGTGCCTTGATTTGTGCATGGCCAGAGAGTGTCCATTAGTCATCAATGAGAGATAATCCCCAGGGAGAGTTGATCTCAGTTTTATGTGCTCCCTGCTGTACTGACGTTCAAACCTCTGAAGACACTTGCTTATCTCATGGACTTGGGATCTGCAACTGAAAAATAAAATATATATGTAGTTAGCTATTTCTAGAAGGCAAAATGGAAACATTGGGCTCCTGTTGGAGATGCAGGCAATCTTCTTTGGTGAAAACTAGGGATTTGGTTCCAAGAATGCCTGCTTTGAAATATTCACCATAACTCAGGAATGCTAAGACTTCCTTTCCAGAACCTGAATGCTGAACCAAATTCAAAACCCAAATTCCAAATGCAATATATGAAACCTCATTTTTAATAATGCCTGGTGTGGAATTCATGTCCATCTGTATTCCATGATTCCAAAAAGAGTTGGTATCTAAAGTAAGCGGAGATGGCTGGAAAAATTGAAGAAGATGAAAGGTTGTTTGAAAATCAACTGCTAAGACTCTCAAAACCCAGCCATCAGCGAAAAAGTTCTTATTTCTCCCCAACACTTACTCAATTTATTCTAAATCATCTGGAACCTTGTGACAATTAAAGTCAGGAATAATTTAGTGGAAAGGGGTACTAATGCTGTTAAAACTGTCAATGCAACAATATATTCTGCATAAGTAAGGAAACGGTAAGACTGGTACAAAAGGCAAGAAGCTCTTGGCCCTTCACATCCCACACACAGGGAGGGAAGAGGCTGCATCTCTACTGTTCCTCGTCATTGCCTCATGAGAACCCCAGATTGTAAAAGAGGAAAGAAACTTGGCAGAGAGAACATGCAGAGAGAACAAAGGAAAGTAACAATGGTTAGACACTTATTTTTGCTAGGTGGTGAATCATGCCTAGAATCCCAGCACTTGACATGCACGCTAAGTCAGGAGGACTGCACTGAGTTCTAGATGTGGAGTCTGGGATATATAGTGATTTCTATAGAATTCTGGAGTGTGGCATGAAACTTTGCCTTAAATTGTTTTAAAATATCACCAAGTGATTGTGGTTCACAATCTTAATCTCAGCACTTGGGACAGAAAAATCTGAATTCAAGACCAATCTAGTCTACAGAGTAAAAACCAGGGCTACACAGGGAAACCTGTCTCTAAAGGAAACAAAAAATAAATTATTTTTCTGTCTAACAACAACAAAAAATATACAAAATATTTTTTTAAATTGGTAAAATATGAATGTTTATATTAATCAATTTCTTTACTCTTGAGGTTACTTCTATGTGCATACTCCAGATTCAAAATTTAACTAGAAATGTACAGAATGATTAATTTGCTGCCATTTTCTAAAGTCTTCCTTGCTTTGCTTTTACATTAAGTGAAACCTGAGTGTATTGTCAAATTTCTCTAGAGAAACACAACTAATAGGAGAGAGAGGAAATGGGGGGGATAAAGGGGGAAAGAGAAAGAGAGAGACTTAGTTTATTTTTTTAAAAAAAATGGCTCATATGAGGCTAGTATGTCCAATATCTGCAAAACGGGGTGGAGACTTGGAAATGAGTACCAAGAGTATCTGCTGGGAGTGCAACTCCATGTTTCTCTATGAAAGCCTTCCACTGATTGTATAAGGCCTAAATGCATCATAGAGGGTAATGTATTCAAACACTGCCACTGGTGTGTGAATCTCATCAGAACTTCTTCTAGGGAAGCACTCAGAAGGATAGGTGACCAGCTACGTGAGATTCTTCCTCAGCCAAATTAGCACATAAAAACAACTAGCATCTTGGTTCCTCACACGCCCTGGGGATGACGTTGCCCTCTTTATTGTATTATTTTTTTATTTATTGGTTTTCCTTGCCCTCTTTTTTTTCAAGGTCTTTCCAGGGCAAAGTCTGCACTTGGAAACTGGAACCGCTCAATACTAGTTATCATTGGAGCTAAAACCACACTAGCTACTAACGCAAGGGTTCCAGACCTGAGCCATGTTCCTGGCACCTGGCTCTGGAACCTTCACCTCATGTGCATCTCTGCCACAGAATCTACTAATGCAACTTGAAACCTTATTTCATCAAAGGTTCTTTGGAATTTATTGAGTTTCAGGAGTTACTGTTTTATAACTAATCTTTCCTGTCATTTTTACAGGTAGTCATCACTTCTTGAACCCCAGATTTTCCTCCTTTAGGAAATTATTTCCTTTGTGATAATTTGTGGTGGTTCCTAATTATCTTTACATTTTCATAACAATTGTATTTGATTACAATGCATATAAATGCCTTCTCATTTATGATACAGTTAGTTACATCAAAGAGAGTCAATCTCGTTTTGAAACATCCACTGTATTTTTTGGCATAGTCAGACTCACCAAGCCTGGTATTGGAATTTCTACCAAACTTGAGAATTCATTGTGTCTTATGGCATCATGCTTAGAGAATCTACCTCCTCCAGGAACAACTCCCAGGATAGTTTTTAGGAGTCTTAGAAAGTAAGGGTCCTGAACACATAGGAATTTTAAGTGGGTACAGATAACAAGCTTTTTATCTTCCCATGAGCCATTGGACTCCCAAGTATAAAAGGAGGGACAAGAAAGCACATCATATGGGCTCTTGGATTAGTTGCTTTCTCATGCTGTGTCAAAATATCCTGGGGGGGGGGGGGAAGAACTTAAAAGGCCTAGGAAGTTGCATTGGTAAAATATGCTCTTGTAGGCTTGAGGAGCAGAGTTCAATATCCAGAAGCCATGCAAAGCAACAATAATAGCAGTAACAGTGTTTTAAATATGGTAGCACATGCTTGTAGTTCCAGTGTTAGAGAGGTGGAGACAAAGGAAGCCCTGGGACTCACTGGCCAGCCAGCCTAGCCAGGCCAGTGGAGACTCCATCTCAAAAGAGGTCGATGGCATCTGAAGAGTGAAACTAAGGTTCTCTGGCCTCAACACACATATGCACACATGGACACAAGTGGCTCCCAGCTGGACATGTGGAGAAAGTATATTGCTAGCCATTGTTAGTCTTAAGTCTGATAATATCCCCTACATGTTACATGTTACTTCAACCACTCAGCCCAGTCTATACTGTGCCTATGTGTTATGAAATAAATTGTGTTCTCTCTTCACCCCAGTTTATATGCTGAAGCCTATGTGATTATATTTGGACATAGGTTTTTTTTTTTTTTAAAGGTGCCTGTTGTCAAATAAAGTCACAAAGACTTTGCCCAAATCCACTGTGGTTGATACGAAGAAGGAAACCCAAGTGAGGACAGATGGTTTTAGACACTTGCAAACCTAGGATGAAGCCTGGGAAAAACAAGTACCAATAGTGTATGAGTCCTAGGCACCCAGCCTATAGAACTGCAAGAAAATAGTTTTCCTCTCTAAGCCACTCACTCATTCTTTGGTATTTTGTTATGGATGCTCTGGCTGTCTAATACTCTAGGCATAACATTGAAAACAATAACTCTCTCTCTCTCTCTCTCTCTCTCTCTCTCTCTCTCTCTCTCTCTCTCTCTCTCTCTCTCTCTCTCTCTCTCTCTCTCTCTCTCTCTCTCTCTCACTCATTCACTCAGCACACTAAGGACTCCCATCCCTGAATACTGGACATCTCCAGCTGTCGACAAAAGATAATCACCCAATAAGAATTTTATGATCTTCCAGGTGGCATTCTGCAACCCATGTGTGTTTGTTTTTCTGGGTCACTGTGGCAGAGTTCAGGGAAGATATAGCACAGGGAAGGAGACTGCTACATGGATCACAGTCTTAGAGCCTGTCGGGCGACCATTGAGGAGAACCATGGTGGTGGAGGGAAATTGTGTCAGAGTCTATTCACATCATGGGGGAGATACCAGGTACCAAAGTTAAATCAAGATCAGATCAACGATCTAAACAGTCCCATATCTGCTAAGG
>NW_022196915.1:85804469-85806018 GCF_008632895.1 Mastomys coucha | reverse complement strand
CAGTATGTGTATAGTAGAGGATTGCAATTTGATCATCAATAGGAGGAGAGGAGCTCGGTCCTGTGAAAATTCTGGGCCCCAGTGTAGGGGAATGCCAAGGCCAATAAGTGGGAGAGGGTGGGGTGGCAGGCATGGGGAGGGGGGAGGCAACAGGGGTTTGTTTTTGTTGTTTTTGTTTGTTTCTTTGTTTTTTGGAGGGGAAACTGGGAATGGAGAAATTTACATGTAAATAAAGAAAATATCTAATAATAAAGAAAAAAGAAAATTTAGAACACAAAAAAATAAAATAAAATAAAATATCTTGATATGGAGCAGGGGACATTAGGATGCTCAGAGGCTAAAGGCACTTGTCCTCAATCTTAACAATCTGCGAAGATCCCAGAGCCCTCATGGTAGAAGGAGAGGAGAGACCCAATTCTTTTTTCCCCCTTTTTTAATTAGATATTTTCTTTATTTACATTTCAAATGTTACCCTCTTTCCTGGTTTCTCTTCCGAAAATCCCTATCCTATCCCCCCTCCCCCCTGCTCACCAACCCACCCTCTCCTACTTCCTGGCCCTGGTATTTCTCTACACTGGGGCATTGAGCCTTCTCAGGACCAAGGGCTTCTCTTCCCATTGATGCCCGAAAAGGCCATCCTCTGCTACATATGCAGCTGGAGCCATGGGTCCCTCCATGTGTATCCTCTGGTTGGTGGTTTAATCCCTGGCTCTGGGGGTCTGGTTGGTTCATATTGCTGTTCCTCCTATGGGGCTGCAAACCCCTCAGCTCCTTTGGTCCTTTGCAAGACCCAATTCTTAAGAACTAGCCTCTGACTCCATATGTGTGCTCTAACATATGCACACACACACACACACACACACACAGAGAGAGAGAGAGAGAGAGAGAGAGAGAGAGAGAGAGAGAGAGAGAGAGAGAGAACAAGATTTGACCTTACCCAAATCCAAGTAAGAGTCTTTTACTAGTAATGAAAATGATGAATGGGGGGAAAAACCTGCATCTGTTTCAAGCAACCTTCTAGAAGATAAAGATGGCTACGCTCCACTGACTCCCTTAATTCATCATCATTCCTGACCCTTCAATTGTAACTGGGTGTCTGTAGTACTATTTCACCAACAAGGGGGCAGCAGACTGCTTCTGGAAACTTCTCAGGTCTTTCAAGCAGACACTGAGTTTCTGTTGGAACTACTAAGCTAAGCATTATACTTCAAAGTCTGGCATAGCTAGATGACATTGGCTGTATTTATATTTCTATACTCATGGACTTGACATTTAACAGAAAGTTTTCCATTTATTGTAGATGGAAAGCCATTCTCAACCATCTAGAAATAAAACAATTAAATATTAGTTACACACAAAAAAGGAACAGGCCAGATTTGAGTCTTTGGCCATAGTTTAAACCCTGTATTCAAACTGTTTTCTTACTACCAATTATTTCTATTTTATAGAACTAATAGGAAGATGTTCTATTGTTCCCACCCTAGCCCAATCCTGGTCCCCTGGCCACACCCTTGGAAGCATGCCCAGCTGACTTTAGCCCAATCCTGGT
>NW_022196915.1:85802704-85804073 GCF_008632895.1 Mastomys coucha | reverse complement strand
CACCCTTGGAAGCATACCCAGCTGACTTTAGCCCAATCCTGGTCCCCTGGCCACACCCTTGGAAGCATGCCCAGCTGACTTTAGGCTAATCATCCTTTCCCTCCTCTCCATTATTATTTTTCTTTCCTTCACAGGGCCGCAGCTCCAGCTGCCTCTTCAGTTCCAGTGTCCCCAAGCTCCTTTTTCTTTCCACTGTTCTGCCCCACCAGATCTTTTCAAGTACATGCATGGACTCAACCGTGAAGGTGATGGCTTCCATTTTGAACCTAATTTTCATCTGACTTCTAGACGCCGCCCATACCTGATTTTTCTCTCTGGCTATGCCAACAGTTCCAAATAGAACTTTCCTGTACTGAAGACAGCATGTGGGAGAAAAGCTGCTTTAATGATGAAATCACAATGTATTGAATTGTCTAAATTAATATATATATAATATATACATATATATACATATATATATGTACACACACACACACACACACACACACACACATATATTCCTGGACTGACAGGATGGCTCAGTAGGTAAGGTGCTTACTATACACACTGGAGGACATAAGTTCCAGAGCCAGTGTGAAGGCTGAAAGAGAGAGATGAGACTACTACGTAGTCCTATGACACACAACATACACACAATAATGATAATAATTCTTAAAACATAAGGAAAATTTCACAAATTATCTTTCCTTTGATTAAATATTTGTCTTTTCCTCTCCTTCCTTCACACACACACACACACACACACACACACACACACACAGTATTGCTGAGTCTATCTCACATACATTCATCCACTTTCTCTACATTTCTTCTGTTTTTCTTTGCCCCACAAAACTAAAAGTTCCTTCCCAACTTCCTTTTCTGTGACTACACACTAAGGTTGGCTTCTGGTCATGAGCCTAGGACAATAACAACTTCTTACTTTTGTGGGTGGGTGGCTACTTTTCCATCTTTTGTTCATGTTCTTCCCCTGCCCACACCCATGGGTATGGTCCTTTCAGATAATTCTGTTTAGTTTAGTCCTTGAGCAGTGCCATCTGCTTCCTGCCACGACACTCACTGCAACATAAGCTAGCTCATGTTCCTGGGCCCGCCCACTCCCATCCATTCCAGACTAACAGAGCTTAGTCACCAATCTGACTGTAGGCCAGGGGCAACCTGTGAGATGCTTCCCAGTCAAAGTCGACTTCTCTGCACTTGGCTGACAAACCCTTCATCTCTATGGATCTAACCTCAGCTTCCACATTTCCCTTTCCTTCCATAGACCTAAATGTTCCTTTGTTTCTCAAGCCACTATCACTGCTTGTCACTCTTCCAACCACACCCTGGCCCTGTGGAATTTTCTTTTTTCTCTTGCTTAAGCAGGTCT
>NW_022196915.1:85785600-85802579 GCF_008632895.1 Mastomys coucha | reverse complement strand
GGCTGGCCTCGAACTCAGAAATCCGCCTGCCTATGCCTCCCAAGTGCTGGGATTAAAGGCATGTGCCATGCGCCACCACCACCCGGCAACCTAAGCAGGTCTTACTTCGTCAAATGTAAACTCACCCACCCCTTGTTGTGGAGCTTCCAGCCCCTACTGATACCTTTCACAGTTCGTGCACGTGTGTGTGGTGTGTGTGTGTGTGTACAACTGTTATATTTTTATCCAGCTTTGGCAAGGACTAGGGACTACTGCTAGTCTATGTCCATTTCAAAATGAAATTCTCTCCTCTTCTCCTTTTCTTCCTTCTCCTCCTCTTCCTTCTCTTCCTACTTTCCCACTCTCAAGTATATAAAAACTCAAATGGGGGCCTCTGGGTCTTCAACATTTCTTCCAGAAAATGATCACTAGTTACTTTGTGCAAGCCAGAATCTAAGGCCTCAAGATAGAAAGAGACCTTGGAGATGGCACTCACAGTAACTATAGTTCTTGCGCGGGTAGACTGGGTTCCTTCAAGAGCTACAGATGAGAATGGGAGTCTGCGGGGACTGACAAGACACTTTACAAAGATGTTGATGTCCAAACATATACTGCAAATGTATGTCTTAGTTCTTAGCTCTGGGAATATCATGAAGAACTAGTAATATGTACACTACCGGCTTATATTTAAGGAACAAAAAATCAAGTATTAAGAAGGAAGTGTGAACATTTACTTTAAAATAAGTTGAGCTGAGCACATGGTAGCACATGCCTTTAATCCCAGCACTCAGGAATTCTAGACGGGAAGAGCTCCATGAGTTCGAGGACAGTGTGGTCCATACAGAGAATTTCAGGAGAGCCAGGGTTGCATAAAGAGACTCTCTTTCTCAAAAATAAATAAAAAAAAAATCAAAAGTAAATAATCTGATTTCCTCCTCTCCACAGCCTGCTCTCCTGATTGTGAGATGGAGGCAGACAACAGAAAGGAAAAGACAGAGGGGCAGATAGTTAGAAAGCCGAGGAAGATAGGCAGTAACCAGTGAGGTCACATCACTGCGGCTTGTGGGTGAAAGAGGTGGTTGCCCAAAGGTTCCACCTTTTATAGTAGTAGATTCTTCATCAGCAAATACTTTCCCCAGAGGCAGTGGGGACAGGTGTAGAGTGGGGATGGGTACCAGAGGTTCGTCTTATCCCATCCCTCCCAACTGCTCTCAAATCATATACATAGTTTCAGTTTGTAAATCACCATGGTAATAGCAGGAAATAAATAACTTCCACAGTTCAATAGAGGGGAAAAAATTCTGACAATCAAAATGAATAATTGGGAACTGAGGGCTGCCTGTGCTACTGCCATTCAGATTGCTACAAATAAATAAATATGTATATGGGTACCTGCCCTTACTCTTAGAGAGAAAATAAGGGCAAGATAACTCATACAGAGGAAATGGGTTCACTGATTCAAATATGGTATTTAAACTAAGAAAGCTGGCCCAAGACAAACAGGAGACCTCTGCCATGCATACAGAACAATGCCATAAATGTTAGATAAAACCAAGCTAATTTTTAGAAAAGCATTTTTAAAGAAAAAAAAATAACAAGAAAAAAATTTCCTCACAGGTTAGAGTTAAATATAAAACTAGTGTCTAAAGTGAAGGAAAACATGTTAAGAAATGGTTAACAATGTCTTGTTGGGTCAGCCAGGGCAGGCTTAATGAAGGGGAAGTCTTGAGTTCAGTATTTTAGCTGTAACCTTGGTAAAGAAAGCCAACAGGGGCATTCTCACAGCACCTTACAAGCCTGTGTTATCCTGGGGTTTCTGCAGCCAATGAAAGTTTGTCACGATGATGTAATGCTCCTGAGTTGTGCTTCAGCCGAGTAAGTGGTCACCGGGTCTCATGCCTGAGAGCTAGGTAAGTTTCTGCATCATATTTTCCTTTCCAGCCTGTTCCTGTGCGTAAACTAATTCCAGCAGAGAGATCGTTTGTTTCTGGTCTATTTTACTATCTGTGAACATTTTTTTAAAAAAGAAAAAACGTGGGTTGGGTTATTAGAGAATTGTAAAGACAGCTGGTAAACAAAATGATGGGATCTTAGAGTCAATTTTCCTCTGTTATTAGTCTGAAGGCTTTTACTCCTCGACAATTTGTCATCGCTTCGGAGAAAAAAGAGCAACAAACGCTGGTGTTTTATTTGGTAAGGGAGCTTCAGTCATTTAGCAAACAAGTTTTACTAGAGAGATATTTTCAGGGAGATGGAAGAGATTTCTTTGGAAAGGTTGACACTGAATGTGGCTGATATCATTGAGTGGGTCCCACTGCACTGTAAACAATGGGGCAAAGTTTCAAATATTTATTATAAAGAGAGAGCACATGGATCTCATGCTCACAGAGTTTATCCTGAGAGAGACTATTTCTTCTCAATTTTTAATGGAGTTAAAAACATTTTGAAAAGAAGCTAGGTCTTTTGTGAACCTGGCAGATATATAAAATTAAGTGGAAAAAAGCTAAATGTAAGTATATAATGCATCTCTAATTCATCTCAAATTAATGATCTGTATATGATAGAATAGCTAAGCAACTTTTGAATCTTGTTTAGTATTTGTAGAATGGGGACAATATAACAAACACAACCAATGGCAATGCAGCTTTTTGTACTCCATGACACTCTGCAGAGGTGGCAATCTTAAGCTGTTATTATATCAGTCAGGCCAGTGTCTATCCTGGGTACAGGAAGACCAGAAAACCGTCACCCGGATAATGCAGGACTGGGAAAGCAGTGCCGGGGTGGCTTCCTGGCTCTAAGTAAAGAGTATCAGTGGAAGAGAAGAGGCCTAGCCAGGACTCCCCCACTCTCCTCCTGGACATATCTGGATTAATGTCAGGTGTGACCTCAGCTCAGTCCTGTACACACAGACCCAGGGACAGGCATCCACATTCCAAGTATGGGAAAATACCTGCTGTCATAACAAACAGCACAGTAGGTCTACGTGTTTGGTGATTTCCAACAAGGAAAAAGCTTGTGTGTATTCTAGAGTTCATTTTGCATGAGCTTTCACTAAAAACTTGACTTTCCAGCTTGAAAGTGACCTTACTCTGTTGAGTTAATCAAGAACACGTCACTGTCCACTTCACGCACGTCTGCCCCTTCACTTTGTATTGCCATAATGTTGGCCATTTCCCTCCCATGCTTTCTAGATGTGTCCTAAGTTGCTCTCCCCCTTACCCAGAATTAGTCTCCTGTCATTAACAGTTAACACATTTTTTTCTCAAGTTAATAATATCAATGCCAAATAGTTTTAATTCTAAAATAAATCCTTTGTAAATTAAGAATACTAGCCAGCATAATGTAAACATGACTCATTTTCCTTTTATGACCACGATTTTCCCTGTCATTGCTTTAATGGAGTGATTGGTCCTTGTAGAACCTTAAAAGATACAACTCTACATTTCAGTAACATCCTGTGCTCTGCTTTCCACTTCATAAGTTCTGAATGGTACATCACGCTTACAAGGAGGACCGCAATTGCCCTTGGATGAAACGGGTGAGGGCGTGCTGCTGTAGAGTGGCTGATAGGGGAATGGCGTGGAGAAGGTGGGAGCCCCTGACAACATCCCACATTGTGAGATGACCTGCTTTTCTGATGCAGGTGTTCTTGGTCCTAGGGCCCTTCGTCTTATTTGTGCCTTTATCACAGAGCTGCAGAGCATCCATCTATGGCTCATTAGACTGGGGCTCCTAATGCCCACTGTGCCCAGCAGGAAACAAAGAGGGATGAGCCTTGAGTAAGAACAACTCATTAGTCTCTTAAGTTGGTCTTCAAAGATGCCTGAGTGGAGTATGCGTGTGGTTCTGCTTGATCTAAGAAACCTTCCTTTGATCTTCACTCTCAGACTAAACTGCACAGGAAAAGTCAGGAATTCTAGTAAATAGCACCCTCGAAGGAACATATTGCTTTAGTGGCAAACTGAAAGTCTACCCCGACACTGACCAGGACCGGTTACAAATCTCTGTGACTAATCCTGAGAACAGAGTGGGCCCCAGAATAGGCAATCCAGAGCAGATAGATCTCTTGTACCAGAGCTTAACCTGTGAGTCACAACCCCCTCACAGGGGTTGCATATCAAATATCTTCATGTCAGATATTTACATTATGACTCACAACAGTAGCAAAATCAGTTATAAAGTAGCAAGTAAAATAATTTTATGGTTGGGGGTCACCACATCATGAGGAGCTGTATTAAAGTATCACAGTATCAGTCAGGTTGGAAAATCACTGGCTTAGAAGGTGGCAG
Organism: Mastomys coucha; assembly: GCF_008632895.1. NCBI lineage: Eukaryota > Metazoa > Chordata > Mammalia > Rodentia > Muridae > Mastomys > Mastomys coucha. The sequence goes on along the minus strand of NW_022196915.1, from coordinate 85,798,308 downwards.
GCCAAGTCCGTGTTTCTTGGAATCTGAAGGTTGTTTATTTATGAAAGACTAGCTAGAGACATGTAGGTGGTCAAAATTGACTAATCCATGAAATGAGTTAGTAACAATCTATTGTAGTACCCTTCTATATTTCACAAAGCAGGTATTTAATAAAGGGTGCTCTTGCTCTTGGTTTAAAGAACTTTTAACAGAGCCTAATCTTTTAAAATGTGTTAATATTTCACCTTTCTGTTCACCAAAAGCCATTTTCTTCATTAAGTCACAGTATTGCCCAATAGATATGGCTTGGGATCATTTTGTTCTTTATCCATTTATATGCTGCAAAGGTAATCACATGAGTAACACCCCTAGAAGAAAAGAATAGTCAACAAGGAGAAAAAGGAGTTGGCTGTGTCTCTCACTGTGAGTACTGGGGGACTCAAGTACTCCTCAGATACGTGGCAATGTAGGCAATGATAATTCCATAGTAACAGTCCATAAGTCACATACCACACCAGGCACAAAAAAGATGCCAGTGCAAAAGATGCCAAGCACAAAACAAAATGCTTAGTTTGGCAATGGTTGCTAAAGGCCTCTTGTCTTCCTTGTATAATTATCAATACCACTTCTGTTCACTGTCGTTAAGTTCATTTGACCTTCACAAATGGGTAGCCATGACAAACAAGGTTATAAATCTGAGTCAACCTAATATGGTGGCGTATGCCTGTAATGCCAATGGGAGGGAAAGAATGTCTGCTCTCCCCACGCTTTTAGTGATGAGCAGTACCATCGCCTCCCCTGGGAGCACTGTGACTCTTCCCCTTCTGCCAGGTGTCTCTGGGAATCAGCGAATGGAGGACCTACAGGTTGTGAAACCTACAGGCGTGTACCCATGGACACTGGGCTGAGACTCAGGCCACTTGAGTGTGATAAGAAGAGAGATAGGAAGCTGGTGATTGTCCATCTACCAGCAGCAAGTTACAAACAGTCCTATACAGTATTGTGAAGACTTCTTCAAAGCCTGGCCCTGTCATCGGAGTCAGTTCCTTCAGCCTTCCTTTTATTCTGTCAATTTCCTCATAGGCTTTCAATAAGAAACTAAGCAGAGTTCAGTTTCTGCTGCTCTAACCAAAGAACCCACACTGATTCTATTGTCAATAGCCTGTATTTCTTTCTGGGGGGAAAGTACGAAGGGACAGAAAGGTGGCACGCTGCTCAGCACTTCCTTTCCCACTCTGTATCTAACCCATTGATTTTTGTGATTGAACTGGTGATCTTTCTCCGCTGCATACTTCCCAATCATCCTTTACAAATATACACACGGAAATGGGTTTGCTTTTGAAAGATAATTAGAGCTATAAAATTCGGAGGTCCTGCGTCTGCCAGTGAGCATCCAGCAGTCCATGATCTCTGCCTTCTTCCTTTCTTAGGATTGTTCCCATATTGCACCAGGGGCTGCAAAGTAAACTTGCTAAGTTTGAATTTAAAACCTCCCAATCCAAATCATCTTTTAGAGGTACACTTTCCCTCGGAGGTTACCTGCCAGTGAAACGAACTGTGAGGGTGACCAGAAGTCAGCTCTGATATTAGCAGGGTTCTCCTTTAAAGCAAGTGAAGCTTGCCTTAATACCTCTGCAGTTTGAGCAGGGCAGGAGGGGCCTGGAGGGGGCTGGGCGGTCACCTCACAGCGGCAACACACCCTTGCTTCAGGTAGGGGAACAAATGGAGGCTAGGGAGGGCAAGGCTCCCCCTGCTATTGGCTGGATTTTGATGCAGCGCGCATTCTCGAACAGCCTGAAATATAGTCTGCAGAAGTCTCCACAGATGCTCCGCGCTGCAGTTCTTGAAAGGCAGGAACAAATTTAAACCGGGTTTTGTGAAAACAAATGACATCATCCCTACATACACTCAAATGCTGCAGCCCAATGGGACACACACACACTCCTCCTATTCCTCCTCTGCTCTTTCCCTGTCTAACTGCAGGGTTCGGATTTTTATGCTATGCGTTTCACTGGTTAAATCTTACAGAGGATAACCTTTCATCACTGGCCTGGGGAAAAAATAATAAAAAATGAAGAAAAAAATAGATATGTAAACATTCATTTAAAATCGCATTTCATCTCCATGTGGCGGTTATCCGGGATGATTCCTGGGACTGGAAGGAAGCAGTAATAACCTGTGTGTTTGGGAGTGTCTTCAAAGAAATGACACTGACTTATTTTGAGCAGTCTCTACAGTACAGAGCTCAGAACTGGGACTCCTTAGGGTTAAGATTTCTCTTCAGGAGTTTTTCTGGGATCCACTGTTAACTGCGAAAGTAACCAGGTGTGTGTGTGTGGGGGGGGATATTCCTTCTTTGGAGAATCCTACCGAAAAAAATAAAATAAAATAAAAGTTAGGTGAGCCAAATGTTTATTTTTAACACAATAGAGTTAACTAAACTGCATTAAAAAGCTCCCTGTCACTTGGAAATACATGTGACAGTCAATCTGCAGCTTCCAGAACCTGATTGAGATTTTCCTCTCAAGACTTGATTTGCTTTCTCCTTGTCTTAAGACATAGGTGACCCAGGCAGTGACCTGTTTGTTGATCATAAAACGTCAGGATAAGCACAGTGAGCTGGAGACTCAAAGCTTGCCTGAATTTTCAATCCCACCCCAGGAACCCATTAACATAATTCTGTATAAACCTGTTTCCAGAGCTAAGTCTGAGATTTGCATTTCTTTATTGGGCATGATTATTAAAAAATCTTTTCAATCTAATTCTTCAGGATTAATAGCAGAGAGCAAACAGAAGGTGAATCTCAAGCTACCAAGATGGGTTTTATATAACAGTGAGAAATGACATCTATTCTAAGTTAAGGGCGTGTCGCCGGCTGCTACTCAGTCTTAAGGTACTTACTTTGGAAGGACTGTGGCCTTTATCTCTAAAGTAAACCATGTCAGGCAGAGTCTTAAGCAGAAACAAAGAAACAAAATAGCTTGTCTACAGCGCCCCCCCACCCCCACCACCACCTTGAGCATGAATTTCACAGGTTTGTTTTTGATCCCCACTCTACCCTCCTGGGATGTTCTCTTTGAACTTCACCTTAGCCTTAGAGGTTGTATTTAATAGCCCTGTTTCTTCGTTCTTGTTACCTCTTTCCTTCACTTCTAAACAAAGAAACAGCGCTAGGAGTGCAGCACAGATTCTCGGTTCAGTTCTCTCTGGCACATGTATGCAGTGAAAGTTTCCCTTCAAAACTGTCCATGCCAATTCTTTTCAAAATATGGCTTACCAGCATTAGCAGAGATAGTTTATTTTCAAATGAGAAAGTACTGGGGGGGGGCTGTGCAGAAACTTACAACCCTTAATTTTGGCAATAATTATATAGCTAAAGACACATTGAGGGTCCTGGAGAGATGGCTCAGTTGGTAAAGTGCGGTGCAGACGTGAGACCTAGGTTCCCTCTCCAGAATTCATGTAAAAAGCCAGACCAGATAGGTCAGAAAGCACCTGAAATCCCAACACTGGGGAATTTGTGGCAGGAGGATCCCTGAAGCTCCTTTGGCAGCAAACATAGCAAGGGTCAGTGACAGACCTTGTCATAGAGCTACTGAGGATGGTACGTCCGATATCGACCCAACATCAACATCTAGCCTCCAAGCACACGCACATGCACATCCTCATGCACACTTACCTATGTGCACACGTGCCACACACAGAGATAGATTAATTAAGACTACTTAGAGAATACAATAGAAACTCTACAGCTGATTAAATGTGTCTAAATAGTTTGGAAAGTTGGATAGCCCATTACAATTTATGAGGCAAGCAAATTAAAAGGCACCTTCGAAGAAAGCAGAAGAGATTCCTAAAAAGCCTGGGTCAGATTACCTTCTTCTTCCATTCAGAATTGGCCAACATCTTTCCATCTCTTTCACAGAAAACCCAACTCTTTAAGAAGGCCAGGACTGCCATTTGCTCTCTCTGCTTCTCCTTCCTGCAAGATCTCAGCAGCTCTATCTCCATTTCATTCACTCAGTGCCGGCCACACAAAACTTGCTGATTATGGGACAGTCAAAGCATGTGTCAACCTGAAGACCTTAGCACAAACTACCTAGGATGTTAAGAACAGAGTTCCCCCAGATGACAACTCTAGATGTGTGGTGAAACTCATGTTTCCAGTCAGTTCTTCTCAACATTCTAGAAAGTAGCAGCCTCCATGATCAGTTAAGGAGATTAGTTATTTCAATATTCTTGGTTCCCATAGCCTTTCTTATTTATTCCAGGGCACATAAAATATCTAAAATTCTATACATTTGTTGACTTGCCAGTTAGTTCTTTGTCTGTCTTCCCACTGCATAGCAGGCTTCATCCAGGAGCCTGGCAGACTGTGGTTCCTTTACCAAGGTCCAGCACAGAGAAGGGACTTAGCAAATAGATGTGGAATAATTACCCTCCAAATGCTAAATACTAAGGTAATTTTAGATTTCTAAAACCTCTTCATTTTTGTGTCTTCATAAAAAGATTGCTCTTGACACTGTTCCCAAATCTTAAATCACCAAAGTTGTAATTAGATATTTTTAACACTAAAATGTTAACTTTGAACTTCTTCATATTTAAAATTATATACCAGTGTACTGGTGTGGTACTTTCTGGACACAATCCGTTTGATATTACTATTTTTTATTTTACATACTGTCCTCTGTTTTCCTGCTAAAAAACCAACAACAGCAACAACAACAGCAGCAGCAGTCATTCCAATTATCTCCCTAAGTCACTTTCAGCCTGAATTTTCTTTGGGAACACACCAAGTGTTATAGCCCTACCCTCTCATTACTCTTGTTATAAATCTGAGCATGTTTCTGGGTTGTACCAGAATATTCTAGACCCTGTACGCCTTACCTAACCATCCTGTAAGAATATCTAGCATTCAAACCAGAGGAGTGTTTGGGAGATTCAAGTGGTCTTCTTGTAGCTATCTTGAAATTTTCACTACAAAGCTATTGGCCACAGTCACTCTACTATGTAGTAGAATACCAGCATTGCAAACCCTTTCAGATGGCACCATTAATCATCTCTTCTCCTGTCCTGTAAGACATTAAACCGTGCCCCTATCCTCCCCAGCCTCTAGTCTACCTCTTACTTTTATGAGATCACTTCTTTAGATTGCACATGTGAGTGCATGCATGCAGGCTGGGCCCTGATGGGCCTGGTCTGTTTCACTCATTGACATTTAGGTAGTTTCTATATGCGATTACTCCACAAACATAGAGCAGCAACTTTCCCAGGTTTTAATTTCATTTTTATTTATTCATTTTTATGTGCATTGGTGTTTTGCCTACATGTGTCTCTGTGCAGCACATGCATGCCTGCTGCCCTCAGAGCCCAGGAGAAGGCATTTCGTCCTCTGAAATGAGTGTCCCAGATGGTGGTAAGATGCCATGAGGGTGCTGGGAATTGTACCCAAGTCTTCTGAATGAGCAACCAGTGGCCTTAACTGTTGCTCCAGCACTGTGGCTACCTTTTTAATATACTGATTTCACCTCCTTGGGTAATATAGCCAGAAATGGGATTATAAAATAATATGCCCCTATTGTCTTCTTTTTAAAAAACATTTCATAAATTCTAGTTTCATTGGGATTATTTTTCTTCATGCCCTTCTGCACTCCTAAAACCACAGACACTACATACTGAATACTCTCAACCCATATCTCTAACATCTATCTGTCTGTCCTGGTTTCAGCATTAACTACTATACTTCTTTTTCTTTCGCTGCTTGGACTTCTGTTCTTTCAGGTTACGTTAGTTCTAGTCTTAGGGCAAACACAGTGGATTGACTAGTGGTGCCCTTACAAATGAACAAGTCATATAACACATATGAGCACAGAAGTTCTAGATTTTATTAGCCATATAAATGATACACTGTGAAACAAACAGGCCCATTCCTTTCCTTACCAGTGCTAAGCTGAGCACCAAGGATATACTTGATAGAGAGCTAAAGTTTAACATCATTTCCCCTGTATTTCTGCATTTTTATTCTTCGTTTTTATTAAGCTTAATTTTTTTTTATCAAGAGCTCTAAACTTCCTAAGAATTTAGGACATTATACTTCTTCATCTTTAGTAACTTCACAAACCAATCCCTATTGACAAAACCTCAGCCTCTCTTCTCTTACCTCCTTGCAACTGCTAGACTCCTAGGTATGAAGCTCATCTATGAACACTGTTGCTAACTGAACTCTTCACGGTGGTCAGGATGGCCCAGACTGACACATTCCATACAGGAAGAAGCTGTCCCGTGAACATTTGAAGTATCATTAGCCCATGCAAAAGAGCACCTGATACCTGCTCGGTTTTTGTCATCACCACCAATTAGCACGTCTAAGCCTGAGTCTTTTCCTTGGAAGCATCATTTGCTACTTTCAGTGTCTCTTGTGCAAGTTTCTGAGAAAGTATACAGCTGTGTGTAGAAAGGAGGCATGTTTATTAATAATATGATAGAACCAGAACTTCATGTTCACATATAGCTCTCAACAATGGTTCTGCTGTTACAATAGCACACCATATTTAATTTAATCCCTCTTTTTTCTCTTTTTTAGAGTGGGGGGGATGGGGAAGAGGGAGAAGGAAAAACAAGAGCAAGAGAGAGCAAGAAAGCAAGAGAGCCAGTTTAATCCCTCTTGACCACACCACAGAACTACTTAAAGTGCATGATTTCCACACAATGACGCTCAACCCCTGACAATCTGATTGCTAAACTACCACAAATGGCTGAGTATATACAGTGTAAAAGTTTCCACTTCTATTGTTTTTTATTATTTGTGATAATTTGAAATTATTTGAAAATTAACCTTGTTGACTGTGAAAATTTTTCACGTTAAGCTCACACAAGAAAATTCATTTGCTTTAAATTCTGTAAGGTGCTATGTAGAATGTTTTAGTTTTAAATGTTTCTCTTTATATTTATAGACATACGTCTGCTTAGTGATTTCTATCAAAGTTTTACTTATCTTGATACTTTGTTTTTTGAAGTCGGATTCCTTCTTTACTGTTCTTCATATCCAGTCTGCACAAAGATGCTACAATAGTTTATTTCAGTGTGTAGGATATTAGCCTCCAGCTGGACACAAACCTATGGAAAGCCCAAGGGGCGTGCTACAGTTGCACACAGCTCTACAGCTCCTACAGACATGTCTGTTTTGCATCTCTCTCCTGCAGATGCTATGGGATTCTCCTTTTACAAAACAAATTAAAAATACAGCAATCCCATTCTCCCAGGAGAATCAGGATCCAGATTCTAGTAGCCATGACACTGTTGACTTTTTAAACTCAGTGTTTGTGGGGTGTGTGCTGCTGTCTTGGCCTTCAGCTACTCCTAGGAAACACTACCCTATTTCCAAATAGTTCTAGAATATTCTAGATCCCAACATCTACAAACACATGTATCTCAGGATCTGCTGGAATGCTGAATAGTTTGGGGTTAAAGAGATTAATAAGAAAATGTATGATTGATTTTTTTTAAACTTCTGAAAAGAATGGGATGGGGATCCTTTTGGGGGAATAATATTGAATCTATAATTTGCCTTTGGTAGGATAGTCATCTTCACAATATTAATTCTTCCAATTCATGACTATGGGAGGTCTTCTGTCTTTCTATCTTCTAGTATCTTTCTTAAACTTGTTTTCAGAGGTTTGAAGGTTTCATCTTACAGGTCCCTTGCCTCCCCGGTTAGAATTACCCCAGGATATTCTGATCCGATTATGAATAGGAATATTTCTATTATCTCTTGCTCATGCTTATTGTTAGTGTGGAGGGATGTTACTGATTTCTTTAATATAATTTTTCATCCTGTCATTGTCCTAGAAGTGTTTATCATTTCTAGAAAATTTCTGATGGCATTTGGGGGATTTTTTTTTTTGTATACTATATTATCAGCAAGTGGGGATAATTTTACTTCTTCTACAGGGGAGCAAAAAGACTGTAAGAGCCAGGGGTCCAGGATGTTTGTTGCTAGAGAGTATGCCCGAGGTATGACAGCAAAAATTTGCCCATGAAACCTAAAAATATGGTTCCTAAACAAGATGAATTTAATGGGGACCAGCGTTGACATACTAAGGTGGACAGGGAAATTACATGGGTGTAAGCCTTTGGATGAAGAGCTATAGGTAGCCAGTAGCTACCAAGAGAGGTAAAATTAGTTTTCTCTAGGACTAGATCTCACCTAGGATGCCAATAACCAGGTGGTTAGCCCTGTCTACATGTACGTACATATTAGTGAAACTAAATGTATTCATCATATTCAATGGGTTGTACATAAGCATGTACATATAAAGACACATGAGCATGTGCACCCTGTGACAGCACTCTGAAAATCATAAAAGCACTACCTCTGTCTTATTGATGAGGAAAGTGTGCCTTGCACACACTGAACAGCTTGTCCAAGGTCACATCCCAAGCAATTGGAGCTGCTTGGACTCCAGCCCAACTGTTTCAGGCCATCAGGCCTATATGCCAACCTAACCTCTATTTTAAGCAAGGGAACCAGCAGGGGTCTTTAACCAAAGGAATGACCTCATCAAAAGTATTTTCTTAAAGGAAAATAAGGTAACAGGATACACTAAGGTGATAAAGCAGAGGGAGTGAGTGAGGACAGGGCTTGGAATATGAGTTGGAGGTCACTGGAGCTTTACAGGGAAAGGTAGGGTGTTCCCAGCTAAAGCAGCTCCTTCAAGGGGCAGTCAGAAAGACACTGTCTAAGAGGCACTCTTGATGGCTTGATTACCAATTAGAAAGGAACATCTCTCAGTATAAGATCTCTAACTCCAGATCCAATGATACACATGGGGAAGAATAGTAAGAGCTACCTTCAAAAACTTGATGCAGATTTATAATTGCAGAATGAAATGAGGTGTTATACCACCTAAACTCTAAATTCCTGCTGTCTTGAGCATACTAGTCAGCCCAGTGCATGGCTTTACCTGCGACACTGTTAGAAACTCGATTCTTCCTATTTCAGATATTCTAGAGCAGTGTGATTTTAAAAAGAATCTCACGACTTCTGGGTGACATTCCATTGCTTCAGTAACACTCACTTAAAAGTACTGAAGTTGAGCATCATGCAAGTGGTGAGTGGAAGAACATAGCCAATTAATTTGAAACCATAAATCTCATGGCTTTAAAGAGCATTCTGACTGTTCATTCTTTTTTTATTGTGTTAAGATTTTTCTAGGACTGGACATGTAGCTAGGCAGTAGTGCCCTTGCCTGGAAGATGTGAGGCCCTAGATTCAATCTCCAACATTGGACAGTGGAGTGGGGAGAATTCTAGAAGGTGTGACCATAGGTGCGAACATAGCTGAGATGTGAAGGGCAGATGTTCCTTCAGATTTGGTATTTAAAAAAGAGTGAGAAATGCAAGCTGACTAGATGCCATTTGAACTGTCCACTTGGAATGTCAGAAGAAATGATGCTTAAGCTCTACATCATCTTCTGCTGACCTTCATTTGTTTGGGAAATAGAAATCTTGGAGTATATTTTATCATCACAATTGACTCGGAGAGGGACAGGGTAAGGAAAGTTTAAAATAATCTTCAAAACTTATATTCTTTCTCCATTAAATTTGTGTGTGTAAATGTATGTTGGGAATGTCTCTCATTTTGGAATTTACTATTGCTTCTTGGATTTACTATCCTGCTCTCTGAATGATTCTGAGTCCCAAGATAAGAGTCCACTATGAGTATGTTTCAGAGGGTGAGAGGGGAAAATAAAACAAGTAGTCCTAAGAAGTGAAACAATAGTTCATAGTTTCTACCCAGGGCTTGCCCTGAATCCCTTCTAGAACACTAGTTCCATTTCTCCTCCTTATCGATTCTTAAGAATACTGATTCCCTATGTGCAAAAAATATCGGGACAATATAGAGTCATAGCCTGTAATTTGATTGTTATCGATGATGGGGAAAGTCTTACATCAATAGGAAAAGCTTGGTTACTTTTCAGAATGAGGCAGTAGACTTCAGACTCCCTTGTTAGTTATTGGATCACCTACATGTGTTACCACAGACAATAAACAAGTCACAGTATAGATAGCTATAAAGGAATGTCAAGTGTAAAGAGCAGAAACAAAGAAGCAGAGTAGAGGATTATGGGAAAGAAAGCACCAGGAACACCATTTTCAACAGGTGTTAAGTCAGATTAATCCATAATGTTGACATTTTAAGTGGGAGCTGAATGAAGTAATGGATATAGAGTTAGTAGACAAAGAGTTCCAAATGAAGGAACTGAAGAGATAAAGTTCTTCAGGTCCAAGTTCAAATGTGTTCAGGAAGCATCAAGAAGGCTAGTTCAGCATCAGTGAAATAAGAGGGATGCTATTCTAGAGGCAGATCATGTAAGTCCTTAAAAATCTTCTGGGTAAGATTAAGATAATGAATACATCTTCCACTTACTGAGGCAGGTACTACATAAATGAATCAATGACACACTCCTCTGTCTAACCCTCACATGCTCATGTACAAGAATATTATCATCATCTTTCAAGAAACATAAGACTCAAAGATTTTCACTATCACGGTTGTACTGGGTGGTTATGTGTGTCAACTTGACACAAGCTGGAGTTATTACAGAAAAAGGAGCCTCCCTTGAGGAAAAGCCTCCATGAGATCCAGCTGTAAGGCATTTTCTCAATTAGTGATCAAGCAGGAAGGCCCATTGTGGGTGGTGCCATCCCTGGGCTGGAAGTCTTTAGTTCTGTAAGAGAGCAGGCTGAGCAAGCCAAGGGAAGCAAGCCAGTAAGAAACATCCCTCCATGGCCTCTGCATCAGCTCCTGCTTCCTGACTTGACTTTGGTGATAACAGCAATGTGAAGGTGTAAGCTGAATAAACCCTTTCCTCCCCAACTTGCTTCTTGGTCATGATGTTTTGTGCAGGAATAGAAACCCTGACTAAGACAACTGTTAAATTGGTAATTAGGTGCTGAAAGTGGGGTACAAGTGCAAGCCTGTCTCACATGAAACTGCTACATTCACTTTCGTGATGTTACTGTAGGCAGCACTCTCAAGTCAAAAAGTACATGCACTTCACTGCTGAAAGCACTACGAGGCTCCAGAGTCTTCTAAATTTAATAGAACGGTAGGATTTAATCCTCCAGTCTTTACCAAAAGTAAAATTCACAAGCTTTAAATTTGTTTTACTTGTTTATTCCTAAATAGTCTATAATAGAGTCATAGATATTGTCAAGGCATGCATTGATTCCTCTTCCTTCCCCATCCCTCACCTCCGTCCCCTAACCCCCTCATGTGTGCACTACCACCTCCTTAAGTCTACTTTCTGCTTTCATAGCATACTTATTCTAGTTTCTCTCCCCTGCCTGGGTCTAGTTCATGACATATACAAAGTCACACCCACATATATATGTATTTGTGTTTATTTTGTTGTTTTTTTGGTTTTTGCTTTTTGACATAGGTTCACTCTATATAGCCTTTGTTGACTTGGAATTCACTATATAGAACAGGCTTGTGTCGAACTCCTAGAGCTCCAACTGTCTCTGCCTTTCGAATGTTGGGATTAAAGGCAGGTACTACCAAACCCAATTATACACATATTTAAAAAATTAAAAGCTAGTACCTGCATATAAGAGACAGCATGATATATCTGTCTTTCTAGATCTGAGTAATTTCCAGATACAATCACTTCCCTGAAACTTTCATAATTTTACTTTTGTATATCACTAAATAAAGGTCCATGTGTATTGCTTTTTTATTCCCTCTTTATCCATGGAAATCTGAGTTGACTCTGCTTCCTGGCTACCATGAATACAGCAGTGACAGCATGGGTGTAAATACTTCTGCTGTGGGATGTAGACTCCTTTGGGTATATGCCCAGGAGTGGAACAGCTGGGTCATATGGCTGTTCTATTTTTAGATTTTTGAGGAACCACTATACTGATTTCCATAATACCTCCAACATTTCATCTTGTTAGCAACAGTAAATAAGTATTCTTCTTTCCCTCTATCTTTACCACCATTTGTGTTCAATTGCATCTTTTTTATCTTAGATATTCTGATGAGAATGAGACAGAATCCCAAAGTAGTTTTAATTTCCATTTTCCTGGTGGTTCAGGATGTTGAATATGTTTTTAAAGATTTATTGACCATTTGTGTTTCTTCTTTTAAGAACTCCTTTGTTAGGTAAGAAGCTTATTTCTTGGTTCACAAGCTCTCTCTCTCTCTCTCTCTCTCTCTCTCTCTCTCTGTACGTGTATGTTTAATTTTTTTAGTTATTTATATAATGCACCACATAAATAGGATCAAGGACAAAAATTATGGAACAATTTCAACAACACATGAAGAAAAGGTGTTTGACAAAATTCAGTATGACTTCATGGTGAAAGTTTTGAAGAAAATTCAGTGTTTACTCCATGCTCATACTCTTACCAGAGCAATGACCTCAATACAGTGTTCATACATGTGTTTACTTATGGTATAAGAAAATTTAAAAAAAAAGATTTTTTTTTTGTCTTGAGAATAACATACATGAGAACTTTATTTACATTATCTTCCTGGCTCCTCCCCCTCCAACTAGCCAACTTCCCATGATTCCTCAGAACTCTTTCTCAAATGCATGGATTCTACTACAGTGTTGCTTCTAGTGTTGCCAGGGTTGCTGTTGTAGTTGTTGTGGTTGGTAGTGGTTGTGTGTCTGTGCGTGCGTGCGTGCGTGCGTGCGTGCGTGCGTGTGTGCGTGTGTG
>NW_022196915.1:85739359-85785580 GCF_008632895.1 Mastomys coucha | reverse complement strand
GTGTGTGTGTAATACAGTCTGCATCCATTTGGTATTACTCCTGTGTGTCTGTGTTTAGGATTGACACTTATGATTAGATAACCTATCCAGAGGCTTGTCTCTAGAGAAGACTCAAGCTTCCTCTCTCAGGAGCCGCTAGTAACAAACACTTCAGCTAAGGGTGGAGCTTGTGAGGGTTCCTCATCTATGTCTGAATGTCAACTGATGTTCTCCCTTGTACATATCTTATTTAGGCAAGCATATTTTTATGATTTCATAGGTATAACTTGCCAGGCATATATAGATGACACAATCACAAAGCAGATGTTATGATCTGATTCTTGTGATCTTTCTGTCACTTTTCCTATAATATTTCCTGAGGTATAAGTGTAGGGGCAGTATTGGGGATGAAAACCTAACTTTTGTGCCATCTAGACAACCTCTCATCAGACTCTGAAGACAGTGAGCAATAGTGTACATATCTAAAGAACCTTGAGTCTCAAAACTCATTGATGTTAGCTACTTGTCTCAGATGTAGATGTTCCAAATGATTTGGCTGCTACTTTCTTCTCTTGTCACTGAAACAAAATACTTGAAAAAAAAGCAACTTTAGGAAACAGATCTTCATTCTGACTCATTGCTTTAGATGGCAGGGAGGGTCGGTAAGTGAGGCAGCTCTATCAGTGTGAAGAGGTTGTGGTACTCACATAGCACACTTGGATGCAGATTAAAACCACAGGTAAACACAATCTTCGCAGACCTATGTTTATTAGCCTATGTCTACCAGCTGGACTCCACATCCTAAAGGATTGACAATCTCCCCATACAGCAATATTTGGGGACCAAGTATTCAAACATACAAGCTCGCAGGACATCAAACCCACTCAAAACACTTGGTATTTTCTAGTTCTTCCTAATTTGAATCACTCTTGCTAATTTGTGCACCTGTTTTTTTCCGCAACATGTCTCTGGAAATACCAACATCCAGTCCTAGTCAGGAATGTCTGCTGCAGACACATTCAGGCATCCACTCCCTCCCCAAGAACTCCTCGCTTCTCCTCTGTGCCTAGTAGAGGCTAACTAGTCCTTTAATGGCCTGCCCTCCTCACTGGAGCATTTAATATGCTGTCTTGGCAGTGCCACGGACTAACCTCTGTGTCTGCGTTCCGCTCTGCTAGCTAAGTGTGAACAGCTCAACTTTGTCTTTGGTTCTTTGAGTCTCTGACGTTGCCTGGTGAGGATTGCCCCAAGCCCTCTCCATCACACACTGCACGGCTTTTGACTATCCGCATTTACCTCTGACCTCCCAGTCACATTTGTGTCTCCTGCTGACCCAATATTCCTCTCCTTCCTTTAGTGTGCTGGTTAATGCCTAACTTGTGGATAACTAATCTACCCTTCACTTCAAGGTAGCACATGGTTTTGCCAAGCTTGTTTGGAGGAGATTCTCCAGAAAAGCCCTGGAATTTGTGTGATCTGAGACACACTTTAATGACATAAAATTTAATTGATTTAAAACTCTTATTTTTGTCTTAAGACGTGTCTCCCTTTCTCCGATGACATCAGTCCTACACAGTAAGAAAGCTTAGATCTAGTGCTTTTAAGAAAGCCCTGCTCCGTGAAAGACTGCATTGCCAAATAACCTAAATAAGTTTGTTTATTTTCCGTTAAGTCAGAGGGACAATACTAAATAAGGCAAGGCACTCTTTCGATGGGTGCAATCAATGACGCATCCTTTGTCACACTGTCCCTGACTTGTTAGACGGACTAAGTATCATGAACTTAGGTAGACAGGGCCTGAACTATAAAGTCTGCTATATTTTTTTTTTCAGAACAAATGTTTAAAATATTCACTTTCCAGCAGTTTGTGGAGGTACAAAAACTAAAAGGGGGAGAAAAAAATCTGAGTATGTAAAAAAACTGCAGTGCCTAAAACTCTCCAGAAGTACTTAGAATGGCAGGGCTCTTAACCAATGAAACCCAAGATTAAAGGCACACATTGTTACCACTCAGCAAATAAGAAGAAGCAGGTATAAGTATGACATCACTGAGAGCCGCTCTCATTGGCCATCCCTCTGTGTGCCGTTACTGTTCTATTTGTGGAAGCAGCAGCCTTATTCAAATTAACCTTTCCACACAGTGGGGGCGGGGTGAGTAATACACTCTGCAGTACTCTCCCTGAAGGTGATGTGCTCTTGCCTTCACCGTACACTGCCTCTGAGCAGGCAAAATAAAAATAAATTCAGCTGTGGCAGGGCTTCAGAGGGAGTCGCTGCTGGAATTAGATCAGGTCAGCTGAAGGAATCTGCGCCTGAGTTACAACAAATTTCTGAATATTCTCTTTGCTTGCTCTCATTCCTTCCCTGTTATTTCTCCATGTCTCCTTCCCAGTCTCAACTGACTGCAGAGAGAGACTAAACTTGGTAGGCCTCCAACAGATCACTGGAGGGAGCAATGTCTTTGAATACTAATATCCCTGTCCTGTGCTGTGTGGGGGTCTAGCAGACAGGTCATATTAACAGATGGTTTTCTGAAATTGTAGAAATCCTCAGGAGAACGAGGCTGATGAGATAATTTAATCACATTTACTGTAGGCTGAGGAACTGTCATTCTGTATCCTGTGACAGTTATGTAAGTCGGGGCCGCTAGCGACATCCATGACGTAGCGGAGACTCTGCTTGCTCTTTCACTTAGAACTTTCCTCCAGCTTCACAGGGAAATGTCCAGCATCAAGGTGAGGTTCTTGACCTTATCAATTGCCCTTCTCAGTCTTAAGAACTTTGCACAGCTTTGCGGAATAAATGGCTATAGGTTCCCAGTCCTTTTTATTTGGACCTCCTCACACTCCTGTCTCCTTGTCCCTCGTCATCTGTGAAGGTCCGTCATCTTAGACATCGTGTATACGTCTGAACGCCACCTTGAAGAATATTGGCTTCAGTCGTTGCATGTCTTCAATGTTTATAGACATCTCTTTCACGGACTTGCCCACTACCTCTTCCCTTACCCCCAATTCTTCTCTGCTTGTCAAAGTCAAATCAGAAATGCAAGTGAGCGGCATCACAGAGAGTGGCACTTTGGCAAAGGTAGTTGGATTTCAGGTCAGAGCACAAACTGGCTCACGCCAAGACTTATTTATCATCGTTCAATGAAAGAGGTGATACCTTACAACGGTATTGAAGGATACCTCCTTTAACAGTGTTGAAATCTGAGAGTACAGTGTCGGTTCACTTCTCCATGAAGACTCATGAAAAAAGATAATAAAAATTGAGTAAAACATTAAAGAAAACAAGTGTTAGAGACAGCACTGGGGATTGGGGCTCATTTCTATTTACTCACAACCCAGCCCCATATGTGTGTGTGTGTGTTTATTTTATCTTGTTTTGTTTCTATATTATTATAAATGTATCTGGATGCTGTAGCTGTGGCTGGGTTCTGAAGAACACATCCAAAATTCAGAAAGTAGCCTGTGTGCTGACGGCTACTGCAGAATGTTGTTTCTTAAAGGGGCCCAATAATACAGAAGAAAGTTGAATACTAAGGATGCCGGGAAATTTGTTGGCCAGTGGAAAGCAGGTGCTGCTGACAAGCAGACAGATGGAAAGATGGACAGACAGTCAGATGGTCAGACAGTGGAGCAGAAAGGCTGCAAGACAGGTTCCAAGTCCTTCCACTCGAGTGTTCAGAGTCTCACCCTGCCCCACCCTGTAGCTCTCTGCCTCCAAGAGTCGTGTTGAGCAGTTAAGCTACTTTCTTCTGACAATACTGGAGTCTAGACTGATTAGCAGAGCTTTGGGTGTCCCTACAACCCACTGGCATTAGGTTTCTTAACTTTCATCTCCCCTTTCCTGCCTACCCAGGTCTTCCTTTGAAATCAGACCATTTCCGGGCACACCTAGCTAGCCACCCCACTGAGAGGAGCTGCAGGCTGCCTCTTGACCTGGCGCTGCACCTGGTTCCAGCTCCTTGTGCCTGAGAGCCGCATTGTTCCTAGGTTAAAGGAAGTTTGGGAAAATGACTTTCAGATGTGAGCATCCCCCCTTCTGGGGCTGGCTTACCCTCCTGCACGGCCTCACTGACATTTGGAATCCCATAAAAATCATCTTTGTTTGGCTCAGGATGAAAACAAAAAGACCCATGAGATAACGTCTTAGATGACCTAGGCTGATAAAATCCGAAATGCTTCAGCTTGTGACCACCACGGAATAACTTAATTACAGCCTTTTTCTTGTGCTTACCTTTTTAGTTTGCTTCTTATGTGGTAACTCTCCCATCCATGGGGTTATTTTAGTCAGTGGCCACAAATTACTGTGACCTTCTTTATCTGAACTCTGATCAGAAACCTGCCTAGTTCTCCCTAGTTTGTTGAGTGTGTGGGTTTTTTTCCCCCTCCTTTCCCCCCCTCCAAACCAGAAAAGTAGCTGCTGAAAGCTGAACAGTTGCCATGGCAACCTCTTGGCAGCTTCCTAGGCGAGTAACAGTGTTGATTTCCCCGGCGGGTGGGAGGGGGTGGAGCTCTAAGGAGGTAAAGAAAGGTTACTGTGCACTTAGTTAATATGCAAAACCACTTACACAGTGCTGGGTGAGCAATGAATAAGTGCAAACAAAGCCATGCTTGATCAGCTAACATGGACTTTGCACACAAGTACATCTGTCCGAGGATGCAGATGTTGGCTCAGAGGGGAATTTTGCCATTGGACAGGAAAGGACCGAAGAGGTCACCCTCCAAGAGGTTAAACATGATTTCTGTAGTGGTTGGAGAGTGTGGATGAAGTAAAGAAAGCAGGGGTTTAATTGCCTTGCTCCTTTTTTTCTCTCTCTCTCTCTCTTTGTTCAAAGAAAAACATAACGCTCTGAATTGCAGGATGGTGTTTTCCCTGAAAATCTAACATACTGAAGTTCAAGTTTGCATCAATTAAACTCTATGTAAGATAAACCAATATGTTCAGATATATGCAAGTATAGCATAATTTGGTTTGTGCTTGAACAAAACATACGGCTGAATGGCATCGTTCACCCCAGAGTTTACAGACAATAAAGCAGTTTAGTAACTTAGGGCTGGGCTGGGCTGGGGGGGGGCGAATGTTGAATTTGTCTCACTCTGCCTTTCCTTTTCTCTGTCAGTGTCTCTGCCCCTTTCTCTCTCTTCCTCTCCCTCTTCCTCCCTCTCCCATTCCCTCTCCTTCTCCCTTCCTTCTTCCCCCAGCAGTCTTCTCTATGCCTTGCTTTGGAACTCCTTATTTGATTCCTGGGGCCCAGGCAGAGGAACTCAGGGCCCCTGAGAATAGGTCGCACAGGCGAGGGGCACCTGCGTGAAAGCAGACTCGCTGGACACTGAGGAGGCTGCAGCTGCCCCCCACCTCCTGGCCAGCAGAGGTCTGCCCAGCAGGTGTCACTAGGGATTTAAAGCTTACCAGACCTCTGGGACTAAGGCTAAGAAGTGGCCATGTAGTGATTAATGAAGCTTCCTTTCACATATTTTTGAGAGACAATATGTGTGTTCTCCTTCTAAGGGAAGTTATAAATGAAAGCTAAAACTTAACAGCAGATGAAGAGATTCTGGACCATAATTTCAAGGCTCTTATCTCCATTTATGAGTCTCCATTCCAAATACCAGAAGTCCGGGATAGAAGACTGGGCAAAGGGCACAGAGTCCAGGAGTGGGAAAATAGACATGGCAAGCCAGAGCAAATACAGAGAAGCATTACTTATTCTGCTGCTTCCCGACCAGGTCAGCCTCCTGCTTAGACACATAGACGCTGACTTGTTGGGGGTGAAGATCACACTCGGAAACTGCAGATTTCCTGAGTGCCTCAGAGTAAATTCAGTCAGCTCATATTTTATTATTGCTTAATACGTCTTTTGACAAATATATGAAGTCTGAATTTCACTTTTTAGAAGACTGTGTTGATATTAACTTTCTAATTTATACATCTAGAAAATGTGACTCTATGTGTAATATATACATCCGTATATAGTACATATGCATGTATGTTATACATATTACACACACACACACACACACACACACACACACACACACACACACACATTTTTCTTCCCTAAGAGTTAAGGTTTAGATCTTCAGGAGGCTTCCTCTCCCTGAATACTTTTCTGCAAGTTCAGTGCTAAAAATTTTCATCATGACTTCAGTAGACTTTCTGCCACGCTTTTCTTACATTGTTTCTCATCGTGGCCCTCTACTTTGTATTGATCGTTGTAGAATTTTAACATCTGTACTGAATATACTGCTTCATACCTACTTGAGTACATACTTGTATATAACGTGGAAAGGAGCAGGGGAGAAAGAGCTGGCCTGGCTTTCCCAGCATCCGGCTTCTTATGATGAACTCATTAATCTTGCTTATCCTCAGTTGTCTGGGGGTGGGTAGGAAGAGCGAGCAGAGAATTGGTTGGAGTGGCAGTACTCAACTCGTGCGGCCATAGGTGGCCTTCCTGTGCCGGCGAAGAAGCAGAAGCAGAAGGGAAGCTGGGTAAAAACAACAGGAACGGAGAACCTCTGGACCATGGTGATCGGAGGGCACCTGGTAGAACACCAGTCAGTGAAAACATCTGCCAAGTCGATGGAATCCTTACTTGACACAGCTGAGAAGCCAAGCTTCAAAGCCATTGTCCTGTGCTCACCTGGAAGTGTGTGACAAAGCTGGGGTTGGAAGCCAGAAGCGTGCTCCTTTCCACTCCTGAAGGTGACTGTAGCGCAGGAAGCAGGAAGAATGCCGGGGGGCTCGTTCAGGAGCAGCTTGCAAATGACCCTTTGTTTTCTGTTCCTACTTCTAGGGAAACCACATGGTAAGATACCACCAAGGACATTCCCGCAAACAAAACCCCCAGTCTGCAGTTATGCAATTAGGGCAGGATTTTATTAAGCTCTTAATCGCTCATGATCGTTGTCTCTATTTGATAAGGAAAAAATAAATGACTTCAGCAGGACTGATGTCTACAGGCCCATTCTCTAACCACAACTCCAACCATTTCTCTAATCACTTAACTGATGTTGTTTTAATGAGAGCTATTGTTATTATGCATTATTAATAAAAAAAATCTACCATTACTATTAATGTCACTTATGAAAGATTCTGTAAAGAGCTTTGAGACTGCACATGCAATTAACAGGAAGCCAATTTTCCACAGAGTAAAAAAAAACAAAAGCAAAAACAAAAAACACACCAGGTAAGCCTAACTCTATACATTTCATCTCTTAAAAAATAAGTGGTTCAGGTAAATTTTACATTCCCACAAGAGAAACCATGAGCCTCATGAATTATATGGAACTCCTTGTACCTTGCCATATAGAGAGAAATTATGTGAGCCGAGAGAAATTATGTGCATAAGCTTCTAATCTCATGGCTGTGCCCTTTGGCTCTCATTTCAGAAAGCACAGACCTACCCAAAAGACCATATTCAATAGGAGTGCAAACAAACATATTTCTACTGTCAAGTGGAATAGGGGATGTTGACTAAATAAGAATAGTGTCATAAGTCTACGACATATTCTAAATATACTCTAAGGGCTTCAAAGAAGTCTGCGGAAACCCCTCCCTGTACTTCCTCCAGTGGTGCTCCTACGTCAAGAATCCCCCTCCTCCTCAAAGCTGCCATCTTCTACAGGCTTCACAGTTGCCGTGCCTCTCCCTAGGGGAGGAATGAATGAAAAGCCACAGGGCTCAGCCAAGCAAGAGTGAAATCCGGGAAGCCTCTATATATGCTGCTCTCAACGCCTTCCACATGATCTGGGCTCTGCGTCTCGAAAGAGTCACCTAGCAAACGAGACAATTTTGTAAGCATCCGAGGTGTCCTGCGTTCTACAAACAGCATCCCATGTTTCTTCAAGAATGGAGGCTTGTCCAAGAGCTCCTGAATGATAAACTTTGAGGAACAACTATATCCTTCTCCAAGAATGTTTCTGGGTTTTTATAAATGATGATGCTGAACCTCTACTTTTATCTGGCATTAGGCATAATGGTGGGATTCCAGGGTATATGCAATCTCGGTGAGCTGAGAACCTAAAAATTGAGGCTAATGCCGATGAGACAAATCGACAGGAGAGGAAAGGAGCCAACCCCTTGCTGGCATTTCATCTATGGGTACCTGACAA
This sequence comes from Mastomys coucha, assembly GCF_008632895.1. Taxonomy (NCBI): domain Eukaryota; kingdom Metazoa; phylum Chordata; class Mammalia; order Rodentia; family Muridae; genus Mastomys; species Mastomys coucha. The sequence continues at coordinate 85,777,488 of NW_022196915.1, read as the reverse complement.
CAGCCACTATAAAGAGGCTGTTCGCCCCCCTCCTTACTCTCTTGCTCTCTTCTCTTGCTCTTGCCCCTTACGCTCTTCCCCCTCTCTTCCCATTCCCCTCCCCATCTCTCTTCATGTGCTCATGGCACGCTTCTACTCCTCTCTCTCTCTCTCTCTCTCTCTCTCTCTCTCTCTCTCTCTCTCTCTCTCTCTCTCTCTCTCTCCCTCCCTCCTTTCTCACAACTCCCCTCCTTATGCCTTAAATGAACTCTATCTGTACTATACCTTCTTATGGCTGGTACCTCAGGAAAAGGGATGCCTCAGCATGGGCCCACAGAAGTACTCTTTCCCCAAACTATACAGCACCACGATCCACCAAACATATCCCTGGCTTCTTTTTGTAAAACACAACACCACTCACCTGACAACCTGAGTTGATGCCCAGGTTCCATCCAGTTGAGGCCCAAGGAGTAAGATCAGGACCCGGCAGTGACGTATGCAATCATATACATATAATCGATCATTAAAGTAACAATATTAAAATAAAAAATTATATAAAAAGAGATATTTACTTTTTTTTTTTTTTTTTTACTTTTCTGAGACAGGGTTTCTCTGTGTAGCCCTGGCTGTCCTGGAACTCACTCTGTAGACTAGGCTGGCCTCGAACTCAGAAATCTGCCTGCCTCTGCCTCCCAAGTGCTGGGATTATAGGTGTGTGCCACCACTGCCCGGCGAGATATTTACTTTTAAATAAAGATCATACAAGATCATAGACAAAACTTGAAACTTTCAATATTTTGAGGTAGTGGGGTTAAACCAGTTCCTTATGAATACTGGGCAACTGCTCTACCATTAAACACTTCCAGCTCCATTTTACCAGATGTGGAGACAGAAATCCAGGAGCAGAGAGTACTGAAAGTAGTGGAGTAAAGCATAGTTGAATCCAGCTACTCCCAAGCACCCTGTGTCCCAGCCCAGAGTTTTATCTGCACATTAATGTCTCTCATTAATTAGGAAAAATTCAAAGCCCCTCCTCCCGCAGAAGGCATGGCTGCATACATGTGCATGAATTCTTAGCTGACACCTCAAAAATGCCTTTTATTTTATTAATTTAAAAGTCTTGGATATAATAATTGAATTTTGTTTAGTTAGCTTTTCCACATTGTGTCTCAGCAGGTAATGGAAATGAGATTCTCACAGGCATTTTGGGTATACTATATTTGAGTATACTCTTAGCTGTTCGCCAGTAGTTTTAATAGTCAAGAGAAAGCATCCTATTTACATTAGCATATTCAGGAAGAAGCCTTGAAAAGGCCCTGTAAGTCTTAAACAACTCAGTCTGGAATTTTGCATAGGAAAGGCAAATTTTGCAGGTTGTGTTCAGCACTTCCTCTGCTTTGTCTAGTTAAGCAGGTTCAGAGACCCGTGTGTAGATTTTTGTGGGGTAGGTTGCAGAATTTACAAATGTAGAAACTTTGGGTGCCTTCAAAACCAAATCACTTGCTAATCCATCACAGTGCTGCAAAAAATAAAGCATGTTTGTATTTTGCTGTAATAAAATCAAGCAACATACCAAAAATTAAAATGAGAAAATAGAACTCTAGGATGTTGGAATTACAAACCATTCTATGAATCATATAAATGCATCCCCAAAGGGAAACTGAGACCAGAAGGAGCATCTGGCCCTAAGACACACAGCATCAGCAATAGGACTGACACCTGAAATAGCAGGCCCCAACTTCTGTGATCCGCTCGGATTGGGTTACCATTTCTATGTGTTTCGGGTTCTTTGCTTCATTTCTGTGCTTTGCCTTGATGTTTCTTTTCCCCGTGAAGTCACCCATTTCCACCCCTCCCCTAGGCTATTGCTCAGTCAACCATAGACAGATGTTGTCATCACACAGAGTCTTGGCAGTGGTGCCTCCTTCACACTGGGGCCGGGGTGGTGTGCAAAACCTGACATCACCACCCTAAAGTCCTGGAGAACTTTCAACTACTAACATGTTTCACCTCGGTGTGGCGATTCCCCCATGTGGTATCAGCATGGAAAAAAGCCACAGATCTAGATGTCACTATCCATAAACTACATAGGTGCCAATGAAGAGCACTGGATTTCAGTGTCTAGAAAGCAAGACATCCTCTTAATCACATCCTACCTGCCTAAGTGTGTGCAGAATCTTAAGGTTGAATTTTCAACTAAGCTGCAAGCTCTGAAGATGAATATTAAATTAGGCTTTGGAAAGCAGTGTGCGCTCCTTCATAGAAGCACACTTTCACTTTAACATTTAATTATGAAGCTGCCCCACAGGGAGCTTTGAGGTGGTGGCTGCCAGAAATTGAGTCATACATGCGAGGGCTTTGGTGGAACTGCAGGTTCTCACCTCAACTTTCTTCAGCCCTGCCTGCTGCTTGTCTAACCCTCTAAGGTTGAACCCTCTAAACCTTAGAGATGGCCCTGGACCTTCCCAGGCTGAGCCATGCTTTTTAAGGTAGGTACAGGGAAGTGGCTTTGAGAAGGCAAAGCAGAAGTGTCTACAAGCCTTTCCAAGGGAAAACTCAGGGGCAGAAGCTAAGGGAGTTAATACAAACCATTCTACCTCTGCCCGAAGAGACGTCAACCAAGTTTCCATTTGGTCCAAACTGCTGTGAGAAAGACTGAATTATTGTACAGGAAAAATATAGTCCTTACCCACCAAGAAGATTGCAACAATCTTCCAAAATGGAGAGTGTCCTATAACCAAGCATATAGATCAAAATTAGATTTATATGAGCCACACAACTTGTACATATTTCAGTGTTGTTCATTTTACAGCCTTCTTCCATTACCTTGACAGAAGAAAATAGATGTCTCCTCTGAAATCTGACTTCTGGCTAATTTTTAAATTTGTCTACAGTTTTGCTTAGCACGTATACATACACATATATGAATATCCTAGCACTTTTTGTTTACATGATCATCTCTGATTAATTAACTACACATCACATCTACGTAGATGTGACGGATCTATCTCTGCCATCCTAGCACAGCAGGAACATGAACCTTCCCCACATCTACGTCCTTAGGTTTTCACCATTTTGAAGGAGAGACAGGCAGCGTAGCTTTAACCATTTCCTTGGTAACAATCACTGCCAAACTACTACGGTGGCTGGTTTTACATCAACTTGACACAGCTGCCACCATTTTAGAAACAGGAAGCTCAGTTGGGAAAACGCTTCCACCAGATGGCCTGTGAGCAAGCTTGTGCTGCATTTTGTCAATTGTGCTGTAGGCAGGATGCAGCTCACTAGAGGTGGTGTCACCATTGGGCTGAATGTCCTAGGTGCTATAAGAATACAGGCTGAGTAAGCCGTGCCGAGCAAGCCAGAAAGCAGCACCATGGTCTCTACACCAGCTCCTGCTTTCAGGATCTTGCCCGGTTTGTGTCTCTGCCTTGACTTCTCACAGTGAGTGCAAGTGAAGACAGCACCCTTCTCACCGAGGTACTTTTCGTCCTCATGTTTTATCAAGCAGTAGGAACTCTAGTTAAGGCAGCCTTATCATAAAAGTAAGTGGCATTCACAGTGAACACAGTTTCTACCCAATGAGCCCACAGAGTATGACCAGAAGCAGCACCCACATGGGTTATTTGAGATGACACTTCTTGAGTTATTGTTGGGCAGAGAGTGTTATTGTTGCTGGATGTTTTATTGTTTGGGCATTTTGTTGGAGACTGTGTCTTGCTCTCACCTAGTATGCAGTCCAGACTAGCCTAGAGCGCACAGCAATTCTCCTGCTTCTGCCTTCATGTACTGGGAATCCAGGCATGCACTCAACACACCTAACTGATAACCTTTTAAAATATAAAATAACAAGTTTAATATGGTTATTTATTTATTTATTTATTTATTTTTGTTTTTTTCGAGACAGGGTTTCTCTGTATAGCCCTGATTGTCCTGGAACTCACTCTGTAGACCAGGCTAGCCTCGAACTCAGAAATCTTCCTGCCTCTGCCTCCCACATGCTGGGATTAAAGGCATGCTCCACTACTGCCCAGCCAGTTATTTTTTTAAAAAATGGAAAAGTAAAAGCAAAGAAAAAGAGGGAGAAGAATAAAATATAATGAAGTGTAGGCACACAAGACCTGTGGTAAAAGGTAGAGTCTGTAATAAACCTAGTGATCAATTAGGGATGGATTATACAAAGATCTCCACTCAGTATGAATATATCACAGGAGACAGGTTCTGTCATACCAGAGAGTAGCTAGTTGACTGTGACTGAAGAGGGTTAACATATTTTTTGAGTTTATTTTTTCTGGGATCCTTCTCACTTACTTTTTATAGTTGTAGTATTTAACTAAAAACTTTGAGTGTGGTTTCCACTCCAGCTAAATTTTTCAGAAGCCTCTTAGAGAAAAATAAAGATGATATGGAAGAGTGTGATTTGTGCCCTTTGAAGGGTGGAGCAAGCCGAATGCCCTGACTAGTAGCCACGCATTAGAGTGCTTTCTACGAACAACTTGTAGAACATGGCGGCCATGAGCAGAGATCATGTTTGGATCCTAACAAGATTGCCTACAAGTATCTCTTTCACTGGCCTTCTCCGGACATCCGAAACCACAGGTTTCACTTCGGAGAAATAACCTTTTTACATGTTTATCAATTTCATGCATTTTATGTTTGTATTTCTTACAGTTAAATCAGGTCCTAAGGGAAGCTCACTTTCTCGACCAGATCATTTATTGGTGGTCTTGAGAACTGATTTTTTTTTTTATTTATTTATTATATGTTAAGTACACTGTAGCTGTCTTCAGACACACCAGAAGAGGGCGTCAGATCTCATCATGGGTGGTTGTGAGCCACCATGTGGTTGCTGGGATTTGAACTCATGACCTTCCGAAGAGCAGTCGGTGCTCTTCTCCACTGAGCCATCTCACCAGCCCTAGAGAACTGATTTTTAAGTGTATTATGTTTCCAGTGTTTTCCTGGGCTTTGCTTCTGGAGATAAGCAAGACAGAGTGGACCATCTAACTGTACTCAGAACATTAGGTAGGGGTGGGTTTAGTCATAACCTTAGAAAGCTGGGAAGATTCCTTACCTTCTCTGAAATGCACTTTCAAACATGGGGAAGTGAGATCCAGGTTTGTGGGGTTCTCCTAGGTATGAGTGGTTACTCACTGCACACAGTAGCAACTTGACATGCAAATATGCTTACCAACCATCCAGTGTGGACTTAGAAAGGAAAATCTGCATGCCCAACTCCTTCTCTACGGACTTCCCATAGTGGCTGAGAGATGAGCATGATTGATCAAATCCATTCCTTTTCCCATAAACCCAGACTGGAAGGACTTAACACATTCAACTCTCCCAGAGCCCCCGGCTTGATGTAGAGCCCTTTACCATCCATTAGCACTCAGACATTCCTCTGTTCTCACATGTTTTCCCAAGCTTTTTATTCCCTTTGCCCTGCCTTCACCTATGTTGCATCTAAGCTTTTTGTAAAGAATTTAAGGACCTTTAACAATCCCAGAGAAAACTGCCTTAATAACACTTGCCATCACTTGCCCATTCCCATTATGTTCCCTGTGTGCTTTCTCTTTGAGCTCCTGGTGGGGCAAGGGGGCAGACAGTCCCTCTGATGTACGTTCCTCCTCTGCCTGTGTGGTTTTTTTCCAGCTAAACTCTCAGTCTGGACCGCCTCCACCTTTTTTGTCCATTGGTTACAGACCTAATGTTCCCATTACTGTGCTTCCCATTCTGAATTAAGCTCTGCACTTTAATTACCCTCCTCAAAGAGCACTTACGACTAAAGGAAATGTCAACAAATTCTCTGTTTATTTCAATCCATTGTGAAAGATGCTGAATTATGCTGCAAAAAAGTAGGTTTTTTTTTTTTTTTCTTACCCACTCAAACTCAGATCATACTTTACAATGTAAAAGGTTTGGTTTCTGAAGCCCATTATCATTTCTTCCAGGCAGCCAAAAGTCTAAGCATGAAGGCAGAAGCCAAGTACAAAGGTCAGGGAAAGCTATTCAGTAACAGGTGCTGAGCACAGTCAGACAACCACAGAGCACAGTAGGACTTCCTACCCATTAAGGTAGAAAGCCCCAGTGCTGTCCTGGGAGAGTCTCTCTTCTGGGGGATTTAAAGGATGTGTCATTCTAAGAGGGAAAGGAGCATCCGAGGCAGAGAGCCTGAATGTTTGCCCATTTTTATCCCCAGAAACTTTTAGATGCCTCAGGATATATACTTCTATAAAATAAGTTTACAAATACACTGATAAAGATCATAAGAATTTTATGTTAAACAGTTATTTGGCATGCATGTAATGTTTCAATTTATTAAATATAAAGACAGGTTGGCATACTAATGAAATGTACATGCTTGTTTGCTTTTACATAAAGAAGTAAATCTTGACTGAATATTCAATATTTGAAGATATAGGGTATCTTCAGTAGTTTTCAGAATGTGTTGATATTTTCATTGTATCATCAGTGTTGAAAATGTTCCTTAAATAAATACATATTGAGTAAATACATAAAACAAGATGGTAGACACATATTTAGGACCATTTCAAAAGTTGTTGCAAATTGTGTCCTAATCCAAAACCAAAAATTCACCTAATGATTTTTTATAAAAACAAGTCCACAATTCAAACAGCAACTTTTCAAAAAGCAAACATTCCGACATAATATAATTTTGAGATATTCTAATGTGGTGCTAATGATTCCATGCTGTGGGGTGATGATCAGCCACATATTAAAAAGCCTTAGTTTTCCATAATTAAACCATTATGCTGTATCACAGAGAAACTTTATATGTGCCGTAAAAATGCTGTAATTTATAACACACATCAGACCTGAATCTAAGCCACGGTGCTGCAGGCAGCACTCATTGGCGTTCTGTGACGTGATGGCATGTGTATATAAAATGCACATGTTGTGTTTTTAAAATCTAGGCTGAAGTGAAGCCATGAGAAGCAATAAGAATGAGCATTGCCAGATACACCTTGGATTAAAAATTAGATTTTGAATAGAATTTTTGGTTGTTGAACAATCAGAACCTGTTACTGTTGCAGTTGCTCAGTTTTTTATAACCCCACATTGATATAAGTGACCTCGGATGGGATGAAACTATGACCTCATGGTTCATGTAATCCAGTCCACATCTCTTTTTGATAGTGTAAAGTTATCTATTAGTCCATGGGGTTTGTGTCGAGTCTTTCCCTAGAATTCCCATTAGCAGGTCATCTTGGGCAGGAGAGAAGAAAAGCATGTCCTCTTCTCAACGTGCAGCTAGATCATCTTCCCTCAGCCACAGAAAGGAAGAGCCGAGGGACGAGCATTTCTTCTTAGACATGAAATTCTAATATAATTGTATAAATAGGTGCTTAAGTGAGATGCTGACATATGAAATGAGAGTACGATTTTGAACAGATTAACATAGTAGGAAGTTATATTTTCAGGCCCTGAGATGTCAACATACCTTTGAACAACTTCAGCAGAAGCCAGCCAGATGTGTGGATGCACATCTGTAATCCCACCCCTGGGGAGGTTGGGGTCAGAAAATTGTGAATTCAAAGCCAGTCTGGGTTACACAACAAATTTTTCTCAAAGTACAAACAAGAAAGGAGAAACTGGTGAAAGTGGGGATGGAAACTAAGAGAGGTTCTTGGAGACAGTGACTGGGCAAGGACGTCGTACTCTGTCTCTAGCCAAGAAACTGGTTTTTAAAAAACAACTTCAAAGATTGAATATCCACCCTCAACTGTGTGATATTGGAACACTGTGTGATATTGGAACACTGTGTGATATTGGAACACTGTGTGATATTGAAACACTGGTGCCTTTGTTGTTGCTGGACAAGGAAGGCTAAGAAGAGGGACTGCAGGAAGCATAGTAAAGAAGGAGTAAGAGCATACTGCTGATGAATTGTCTTTCATGGGTCAATCAATCATTAAGGTGAGGTGGGTGAAAGATGAATATAGGCAAAGAATGAAGTGTCCATTGTGCCAGATAGGACCAAGTGTGAGAAAGAACAATTCTCTAGAGTTTCCTTAGGTCCTGACCTAATATACTATAAACGTAGGAACAGGGTTTTTACCAGAGATAACATGGTAGTATTACCATATCCCAGAGCTGAGAACAGAGAATAACCAGCCCAACTAGACAGAGAAGTCTTCAGCCATGATGAAAATCAAGAGAGAAATGATGGGAAGTTATAGGAGGATAGGAAGGCCTCACACAACTGCAGGTTCCTATACCAGGAAGCTTTGTTGTTGAGCCTCCACCAGCCAGAGATGAGCTCCATGTACAACACAACAATAAGAAGAGTGCAAGGAACAACTTGGTCCAGCCTATCTTTACTCCTGTCCTTTTCCCCACCACTTGGAAGGGTAAGAAAATTTCACAAATAAGAGAAGACACGTGCATCCAAGCCTTAACCTTCCATAGTCAGGCAAATCTGGATGTCAGTGGGAGATGCGTCAGCTGGAAAGGAGAGGCATGCGTTGACACTTCATGGTACCGCCCTCCTAGTTACTAAGATGAGAGAGCATTTCTGGGCCCTTTTTATTATTGTTGTTATTGTGTTTTCGAGACAGGGTTTCTCAGTGTAGTCTTGGCTGTCCTGGAACTTTGTAGATCAGGCAACAGCAACAGCATATATTGTTCTGGGAATCACTTAGACTATAATAACCAACAATTCAAATTGAACTTTTTAATATTTTGTTGTTGGTTGGTGGTGGTTGGTTGGTTGGTTGGTTTGGTTTGGTTTGATATATTTTTGTTTTTGGACAGGAACTGGAGGGTTCTGCTATATAGGCTATGATACTTGCCATAGACTATGTGTAACCTTGTCAGCTCAAGAAGCATGACTTCACTTAAGGAGCAAGTGAGTGCATGTATGCACATACATATACAAATACTTAATGTACTTTAATTTTAAGTAAATATAACCTAATGTACTTCTGTGAGGGCTTATAAAACATGCTTTATATTATTCATCTTTCATCCAGACCTTACTTTCTGTATCTACCTCCCTCCCCCACCCCAGTTAAACCCCACTTCCCATTTTTCATTTCCCCCTTTATATCTCCTATATTCTGCTATTTGCCTCTCTATCCTCAACTCATGCCCCCTTGTACTTTCCTAGTTTTGGGGAGTAAATTTTTAAAGTCATGATTTTATCCAAGGGAAGGGAGTAACCTTATAGGGTATGTTTCAAAGATTTCTAGAAAATAATTTACAGTTACTTGATAGCTGTATTTTTTGTCCACAGTTACCTTACATGCCCCTCCACCTACTCTGGTAGCCCTGGTTGCAGCTACTCTGCCTTGCTCAGTTTTGTATTTTCAACACCTATTCTGGCACCTAACTCATCCTTAAGTACATGTTGGATCATACAAGGGAGAATTCCATCCTTACTGAGGGACAGATACAGAAAGTAACATGATTAACCACATCTTGTTAGATAGAAAAAGATTTCATAAACCTGGAAATACTTGAAGTGACTCTGTAAGAACAGTATCATTGCACTAGGTATTTATTTGGACTAGAAGAATTCAAGAAAGATACACTAGCAGGAGGAAATGTACTGCTGAAGACCCACTGGCCTTCATAAATCAAAGATGTGACCATTCTTTGGGTGGCTATGTGCAGTAACATCTTGTAGGGAATCAGAATGGAGTAAGAGGGCAGCCATAATGAGACTTGAAAATGCCAAAGTCATCAAAACTGGCCAGTCCTGAGAGAAATAGATTAATCATTTTGGAGGAAAATAGACAAGGAACACACCAGTGGCTCATCCAGGCCAACGCTGTAAGCATCAGCAAGAGGAAGCTGTCAAATAAAAAGAGAACAGGGCCTATCCTGAAGTTATAGACTGAGATCCTATTACTAAGATAAAATAACTTTGCAGCTCTGGCCATCAGTTTTTATAAGCATGAGAATCAGCTTTCCCTCATGGTGGGAGTTAAAGGGAAAGCCAGGGGAAGCAAATATCACACTGGACTAAGAAGCTAACTAGAAGAGAACGGAAGTGGCATAACCTGATAGGTAGGTTGAGCTGAGTCAGACTGGCTGGGTTAAAGAAGATTAACAGTGAACTATCCCTCATATCTTTGATACTTCAAGCCCCTAATCTTGTCCTAAGCTTTCTTTTGTTCATTTGAATGGTTGACCCTTACACCTAACTGATAAGGATACTCCTGTGTATAAAGACAAGCAGCCAGAGAAACAGAAAAACATGAGTCCTCCCTAAAGTGGTTTCTTATGGGGTAGGTACTGTGTGTGATTTCTACCACTGTAATCAGGGTAAGAGAAACATGAAGGTATCTTAAAGGCATAGAATACACCTAAAAAATAAGGAGTTATATACAAGATTTAAAGCTAATACAACCTTACCAAAGGAATTTAAGGACTGGGTTACTGGAAGATACATAGCACAGACTTTTAACTCACCTTTAACACAATGTGGCTAATTTACAAAAACCAAAAGCCAGTGAGATCTTTTTTTAAAACATGATCACCATGAAATTTATACAGAGAAAATGAATGCACAGGAGGCAAATATTTTGAGAGAAGAATAAAATAAAGGAATCTATCCAGCTATATTTTAATATAAATTAATGTATTTAGATATAGATTAATATAGTATATTAACAGTGTTATGTTTAAGCAAGAATAAACTAAAATACATAAAATAAAGATTCATAAATTAAACCCAAGTATACATAAGAATTTAATAATGTAGATATTATATCTCATTACAGTGAAATTCTATGTCTGGAAAAATATACTTTTCAGCAAATAATTTGAAGACAATTTTTTTTTACATACTATGTAAAAAAAAATGAAGAATTTCTCTGTTACAGTAAAAGTTAGGTCACATAACTCCCCTACTTAAAACACTGACGGTTTCCCTTCTCTCATGGCAAAGGGTTCAACATACCTTGAAGGCCCTACCTACATAATCTAAGCCATATTTTCCTCTAAATTCGTTTCATATTGGTCTCACCTGGTGTCATTTTGCCTCAAACACATCAGCCCTGATGCTTAACCTCAGGCAATACAGAAAAGCTCCAGGCACATGGCTTTCACATTGGTGGCTCCTTTCCCCCCAAATATGTGCACTTCCTTGAGTACTTCGACCAAATGTTATCCAGTCAAGCTGACCTCATTCCTTTATGTTAACAAAGAAAGAGAGGGCAGAAATGGGTGTAAACAGCTTTGCTAACCATTCAGCCACAGACCGCCGACTAATAAATTTAGCAACATAAAGATGGAAAACATCTGTGCGTTCCAAGTATGACTAGACTTAAATAGCCAGTAACAGCTGGAAGAACAGTACTGATAATATGCTCTGAGTAAAGGTTAATTTCCTTAAAATAAAAATAACCTGTATTACATATAATAGAAACACTAATGCGAATATGGTCCAAAGAAGGGTAAATAGAATTCTTGTCCATGTGTCAGAACAAATGGCCAACATCTGAAAAAGCATCCCACCTTACAGAGAAGAATGTGAGTTTGAAAACTCTTCCTCCCCCACACAGCCAGGAGATGCACAAAAGAGCAAGTATTTGTCAAGAATAAGTGGGCAGCACGAGGAAAAAAATATTTAAAACATGCTTTCTGTTCGACCTTGGAATTTCACTTATGGAAATTGGTCATAGGGAAATAATTAGAGGCAAGTGGAGAGATTCAGCTCCAAAGACATAATAAAAGAGTAATATGCAACCTAGGAGGGAGAAGGGAATGTGAGGTGAAGCATCTTCCTCCTGCTTGTGGAGAGCCAAGGACCGTAGAAGCTGACTATGTCTAAACGAGCCCTAGGTTAGTGCATGCGTGCGTGCGTGCGTGCGTGCGTGCGTGCGTGCGTGCGTGCGTGTGTGCGTGTGTGTGTGTGTGTGTTTAAGGGCCATCTGGTAGTGGCAGCTGCACTACATCTTCACTATGTCTATAAGAGGAAGCAGTGGGCTTAAGTTCCACACAGGGATTTAGGTGAAATACAAGGAAGTATTTCCTTCCAAGAAGCTTGGCAACCATGGGGACCAGGCAAAAAAAGGGGACATACAATCCCACTTTTAGAGGTCTTTGCCACAGAATGACTTTTTTATCAAATTAAGGGGTTTTTTTTTCTTATAAAAAATGGGGTTTGGTCTTAAGTGTAACATCCGATCAATGCATTTGTCCATCATGTGACAGGGGCTCATATCAAAGTAATTTTTATTCCAGTTCATTAAAATAACCCAGCATTATGTTTTACTGTCCAAATGAAGTAGATGTCTTAGTAAAACTGAGGGAGAAGGATCTGTCAATCCACCAGCTGCCACACATGACACAACCACGATAATATTTGAAATCCTCTGGGTAACCTCAACTAGTCCAGAAAAGTGAGGCTGAAACCAGCTCACTAGCCTTCCTAGAGGCCAAAGATATTCCAGGTCCCCTTTCCAGTTTCTGCTTTTTAACTCTTTTAGGGTTCTTGTGAATACAATTGTCAAGGTATTTTTTTACCTAGCATTGAGGACAGGAGTCATAAAAATTACTGGACATACTCTTATTCCAGTTCTGTAGAACTAGATTCAACCATTGCAAAAGCCTGACATGAAAGAAACATTTACAACTACAAGGAAAAGATTTGTACACACACACACACACACACACAAAAGCTGGATATCAAAACTGTGTTACAGGAGTAGATTAACATGCAGTCGATTCTAATCATATTTCAAGACAGTGCTGATATATTTACCAAGGAAAAAAAAATGAACCCAAGGAGAAAGACTATAAATTGCTTATTTGGAAAGTAGAAAGGATATTACTGCATTATTTACAACTTAAAGACTCATATTTTCATATTTAATAAACTTCAAATATTCTCATTTTTCAAACAAACGCAATCTGGCATTGTTCCTCCAGGAACAGCACATAGGCACAAGCCACACACACACACAAAGGAATTCTGTAATAACTACTCACTGATCGTTTCTATCTGCAGATTTTTCCAAGTAGGAAAAGAAAAAAACAACTGAAAACCAAAATTAAAACATGCAGCACTTGAGAGAAAGCCAATGTAGCACACCCCTTCCAGGAGGAAAGGGGCTCCACGTCTTCGCTTTTCCAGGTTTTTTTGGACCTAGCCAAGCTAAGTTAGATGAAGGCTGTGTGTTCCTGAGGTCCTATCCTTTCCAGCTGTTCTATCTTTGTCAAAATTCCATTTTGCTTATTTTCTTGGTGACAGTCTTCTTTGCCTTGCACAGGGATCCATTCACCTGGTATATCAAGGACTTCTTGGTCTACACATCAGACCTCTCTCTTGGCTTCAGAGAATTCCTCTTCTCCCAATTACCTGAACTCAACCTAACAATATTCATTGCATCGCTCTCTCCTCCTTCTGGACACAAAGCCTGTTCCTAAGCATTTGTGATTGAATTCTCCAAATCCTTTCTAACTCTTGTCCATCTGGTAGATTAAAAACAAAAACAAAAACTCACTCTTGCTTCTTATTGTACTTGCTCTTCATGTGCTTCATAGTATTTTGTCCCTCAGAGGATCACATCAGGCATCCATCCTATCCTTCTCCCCAGACCATCCCACCAATGTCTGAAGTTTTGTTTCAGGCTTCCCTATATAGAACAGACCTTTACAGAGCCATTAACATGCTATGCCTCATGTACTTCACTGGCAACAAGGAAGTCTCACTCACTAGCTCCGCGAGTGCCCCCTCTTCCCTTCTGTAAGTGTAACACCATCTTCCCAGTTGATCTTTAGTGATGATCCAAAAGACTGAACAGAATGGGAGGATTAATCTCCTCCTGCATGACTATTCCTTCCATTAAGGGGTGCTAAGTTGAGTATCTGTGTATTAAAAACCTATAATATTGTTAGAAATACAAAGACACATCCTAGATTAAATATCTATACAAGAATCAATACAAAGATTTCACTAAAAGTTAAAACAACAACAACACCAAAACCCACAACATAGCAACTTTCTTACCAACTCTGCTTTTTCTTTGTGATGGCAATGTGTACAACAAAAGGTAGACTATACTCTCAGGTTCCCTTGCACTAGGACTTGAAAAGGTGAATCCTGAGCTTTCAAATATAGATGGAAGTCGCTGAAGGGACTTCCATAAAAGCTTTTAGAAAGAGCTGACTGCACACCTATGCGCACTTTCCTTTTGTGCTTTAGCCTCCTTTTTACCTAGTCAAGTCAGCAGGCCCATTAGGACAACAGCCACCTTCAAATCATGCAGATTTTTGGTGAAAGACAAACTACAAGCTTTGATCTCTATTGCTGCTGTGGATCATGCATACCCACTGCCATCCCTGTCACTTAGGAGAAAAACTAACCCTTCTTAATTCCATTGTTACTTAGGTGTCCGTGACACATCTTTTCAACTGAAATGGTTTGGAAAGACACTGTGATGTGCAGCTTTAAACAAGGATAACTTTAGAAGATGCTGTCTAGACTTGAGAGGGTAACTTCCATCTAGAGCATACGTCACATTGTCATGGAAGAGACTCACTATTTTTTCTTAAGAGGTTTTTTGGCTCCACATTATCTATCCCCTGTGGTATGAAAAATACAAAAATTACCTTACTATTGTTTGACATTTTTATTAACTATTGATCATAAGCTTGCTTAAACAATATTATGTGATTAGTGATCTTTCATAAATGTTCAAAGCTTATTTCAGCTCCTACTAAAGTTTAATATAGTTTTGCTCTACTATCCCTTAAACTACTGTTTCCTGCTAACTGAAAATATGAGAAAGGTGTTCCGGCCTAAGCAAAGGAAGGAATTTTTTGTTATATTATTAGATGACTCTCCAAATTGAAAGGCAAGTTAGGCAGGTTAAATCACTGGTCACATGGTTAAACTAGATCTCCAGCTCCCATTTCCTCAATAGAGGTAAGTATATTGGGCTGGTATCACTACATCTCTCTAATCATATATTTCATCTTTCTGGCATAGCTAGATTTCTTTTGAGTCAGCACCATCAGTTATAAGCCATTGTATTAGCCTAAAACTATCAGACATGATCTAAAGGGACCACCATGACTACAAAGATACCCACACAAGAAATTCCAAGGGTTTCTTGGTTCCCAATTAGTAACCAGGCTAATAACCAATCATATTTTATGGTAAATAATACAGAAGAATCAGGCTCGGGAAATTAACAAGAAAAGGTTAGAGTTGGGACCTTTCTACTGGAATGGTCACCTAAAGACATTAGCCATCTCTGCACTATTCCCAGGAATCCTATCAACGTCTCACAGCAGACAGCAGATGTGCTAAGCACTGCTACCTTCCTCCTGTCTTGACAAATGTTACTCTACCTATTCTGCTTCTCCCAGATCCAAAAATCCTAGCCAGGAACAACCCACTATCCAAATCTATAAGTTATGGCACAGCCTTGACTCATGGAGAAAGAAACATTTATCTTTCTCTGGCTTCACACTGAGCTTTCTCTCTGAAATAATGGAATTCCTATAATAAGAAACTGGATCCATAACAGCAAAAGCATGACAATTTCCCTACATATACCTCTTCCATTAATTAAAGTCCATATGCAGGGCTGGTGAAATGGCTCAGCGGATAAGAGCACGGACTGTTCTTCTGAAGGTCCTGAGTTCAAATCCCAGCAACCACATGGTGGCTCACAACCACCTGCAATGAGATTTGATGCCCTCTTCTGGTGCATCTGAAAACAGCTACAGTGTACTTATTTATAACAATAAATAAATAAAAAAAATCTTTGTGCCGAAATGAGCGGGGTCTACCTGAGAGAGCAGAGTTGACCAGAGTGAGCAGAGGTCCTAAAAGTCAATTTCCAAGAACCAGATGAAGGCTCACAACTATCTGTACAGTTACAGTGTGTACTCATATGCATTAAATAAATAAATAAATATCCATATACAATATTCCTTTCTTTCAAAAATAGGTTTCTGTAAGATATCATGTTATCAACTTGTATATAATGAAATCTGCCATTTTACACATAAAAATATAAGGTTATCCAAAGTCAGTACAAGTCCAGCTAAAGTTTTCCAGTCTTGTAATAGTATCTACCCTTCCTTTAATTTTTTTCTCCATTCCAGAAAATATCATTCATTCCTCAACCTATGCCCTTAAGATGAGAACAGCATAAGCAAAGAGTACATAAAAGATGAGTTAAATTTATAAATCCATATGTAGGTAGACACCAAATAAGTGAGTCAGATAATACAGAAACACTTCCATCCTGCAAATAATGAAGCTGATCTCATTATCCTTCCACATTGCCACTATTATTCAACCTCATAACTCAAGACTGTACTCATGTGGTAGCAAGAGAGGGTAATGGAATATGCTTGCTGTAAAAGCAAAAAGGACTATTTGGTAACATGGTAAAAGAGATCTAGCAAGAAGACAGGAAGACAGAAGAGGACTAAAGAGGCTAATGAGAACAGAGTACAGTCAGGTGTGGTGGTGCATGTCTTTAATTCCAGCACTTGAGAGGCAGAGGCAAGTGGATCTCTGAGTTTGAGACTATCCTGGGCTACAGAGCTAGTTCTAGGGCAGTCAGAGCTATACAGAGAAATCACATATTGAAAAAGAGAAGCAGAAAAAGAAAGAAAGAAAGAAAGAAAGAAAGAAAGAAAGAAAGAAAGAAAGAAAAGAAACAATGTCTAATAATATTTATATTGAAAAACATCACAAAAAGCCATTTTTGTATGCTAAGCAAAGCTTAAAAACTAAAGTCAATGAGTGGGTCACAGCTCTCTCAGTGGTCAAATGCCTGCCCAGCACAGCACTTCAAAAAATAAAAATAGGGCAGGGGAGGCAGCTTTGTTAGGAAAATGCTTGGCTTGCAAGTAAGGGCACTTGAGTTCAGTTCCTAGAATGCACATAAAATAAACAACCAAACAAATAAACTCAAAAGGAGAATAAGAGAAAAAGAGGGAGATTCACAGAAGAAAGGAACTTTGCAGATACAGTTCCCATGGATGTCCAGTCTTCGGATCAAATGAATTTCTGTTGTTTAATCCCAAATGAAGAAAATCCCTAAAGTCATCTTTAACCACCATTGTCTTGTTGCCCTGCATGTAAATGCAAGCTCCCTGTATCCCCATTTCCTCCTCTGGTTCTATCTACATTCCCTTCTGGACCACTGTGAAGGAGATGCTCGGTTTTTCCTTCAGCATGTGACTCATCTCCCAACACAGAATCTCTCTTCTAAAAATGACATTCAGCCCATGGCAAGAAACATAAAAGGTCAACCACCAACTCTAAGACCTCTCTGGAATGATGTCTGGTCATGTTTATCTCATGTTTACTGAATCCTCTAAGCACAGTGTTGAAGTTAACACAGTTTCTATAGCACATCATGATGTGTCACTTTGAGCAACGGCAACACTTCTGCTATCCATTTCCCCCAAATTTACATATTCTTTCTGTGAGAGAAGACATTCCACATAGCATCCTTGTGAATGGTCAATCCCGTCTCACATGGAGGTGGCTGTGTTGGGACCAGAGGTGGCTCCAAGGAACCTGTTGAGACATTCTGGACATGGGTTTCTCTGGGTTGCTAGGTTACATGATAAAACCTGAGCAGCAGCAATATACTGCCTGGTTTCTTTCACTGAAACCTAAGTGCAGAGCCATGAAGCATGGAACAATGTATTTCAATAAAGGAAGCATCACCTGAGAAGTCCATGATCAATGGTCCTTCTAGAAGGGTAAGAGGGAGGAAAATCAAATCCATATCCTGAACGTTTTGCCCAATGTCATGAAAACTTGATGGAAGCCATCCAAATGAAATAGGACATGAGTTCCAACCCAGATCTCAGTTCAGGGTAGGTAACCAAGCCCTCAACAATGGCGACTACAAAGCAGAATCACTCCAAAGCAGAGAAGTCTCAGAGCTGGTATACTAGTTTCTATGGCTGCCATAACAAATCTCCACAAACTGCTTTAAAATATCATACATCGCTCTCTCCTAGCTTTGAAAGGAAGAAGGCATAGGACCTAGATCCTTATGAAGACTCTGAAAAGGTGTTCCTTGTTTGTGCCTGTTTCTGAAGAATCCAATCATTCCTTGCTTTTAGTTCTGTGGTTCCAATTGCTAAGTCTATATTCACATAGCCTTCTCAGTGCTTATTTTCTCTTTTCTTTGTAAAGATACTTTTCTTTAAATGTGTGTGTGTGTGTGTGTGTGTGTGTGTGTGTGTGTGAGTGAGAGAGAGACTTTGATGCTCTCTTTCCTCTTTCTTCCTCCTTCCTTCCTTCCTTCCTTCCTTTCTTTCTTTCTTTCTCTCTTTCTCTCTTTCCTTCAAGACCAGCTCTTGCATTAGCTTGGAACTCAGGAAGTAGACTAGGCAGAGGCTGGCTGGTTATTGAGCCCCTGTCTCCATCGCCTCAGTGATGGGATTACACGTGTGCACTATGATCTTGCTTTCTAGAGAGTCACATTCAGGTCTTTGTGCTGAGATGACTTTGAATGCTTTATTGACACTTTATTGACTAAGATCTATCCCAAGACCCCATGGTGCTTTTCAATGGATTTAAAGTCCACTCATACAATCCAGATGATCTTATTCTCAAGTTTTAAATTTAATTACTTCATGTAAACCTTCTCTCAAATAAGATCACAGTATCTAAGTTCTGGTATTGGAAGGTAAACATACATTTGAGAAACAGGGAACCATTAAGCCTATTATAATAGGTTTCATAGCTATCACCAATATTACATAATTAATGGAACCATTAAGCAAGGACTGAGAAATTTAGAAGACAAGGATGATTGACATGTAGGAAATGGGTTACCATTAATTGTGACTCTTTAGAAAATTCTGACAAGCATTGTCTTCCTTATATGTAAATTCCAAGGTTACCCAATATTCTCAAGCCAAATTCTTATATTTCTAAATTTCCCATCACCTTTTAAAACTACTAACTTTTACTAAGTAATTATATTAACATTTAAGACAATTCTTTAACTTTTTCCAGGAAATATAAAAAAGATATTCTTCCATTTAGGACCTACACTGGGTTGAGTAGATAGTAAAGTTGCCTAAACACATGTTGGTCCCAGAAAGCCAACATTTATATTTTATATTTACAAACCAGGTTTTTTATTTATCTGTGTGCCTACAATCTATCTACCTGCCTGTCTACCTTTATGTTTGTCTATTTATTTCCTCCTTAGGATACTGATTGTTCATTAGAACACTTCCATAAGTCCACTTTAAAGGTTTTGGGAGAAAGCAGCAGGGTAACATGAATAAGACATGCATGTGGAGAATGAGGAACCCTCTTCCGTTTAACTTATGCACTCAAGATTCTGCATGTGCATTTAGTCCTGATAGAAATATAATGCTTATAAAATTTTATTATTGTTATTTATTATTTTTGGTGAATAATTTCAAAATAAGCTAACTATAGGAAACTAAAATCACAAATCAGGCATCGAATTCTATAGAAAAAAGAAAGAACTAAAAAAAGGAAGGAAGAAAGGATGAAAGGAAAGAAAGAAGGAAAGGAAAAGAGTTTGCTGAAGAAGCTGTAGATATTACAAAAATAATATTTGACATCTTGACTGTGAGTTTGCTACTGGGGCTCCATAAACATCTCAATCTCCTACCAGCTAGTCAAACCTCCATTGGATCTAGTGGGTCCTACGGACTGCCAGGTAGAGGTAATTGCACAGTAGCCTGAACTGATAGCCAGGGGCTGTATTGATTGGAGTTAGTCAGGAGACAACATCTGGAACAGCAGCTGCTCCTGGAAATGCCACCTAATTAAGCTTATGATAATCTACTTTCATTCTCCAAGACCCATCTGTCTTCTGCATCAGCCTAATTGGGGAGTTAAGTGGGACTGTGATGGGGAGGACCACGCCTTATCTTTCCAGCCTTTCTTGATAGAACTGATCTGTGGGGTTCTGTAGAAAAGGATAGGTGACCCTTCTGGTCCTTTCCTTAAAGATAATACTTATTTATAAAATAGAAAACCTCATGAGTTTTCTATGGCCGGTTGCCTGGGATGACTTTTGGAGACTACATGCAGAAAGTAGAGATAAAATGAAGAAGTGTTGCAGAGCCCCTTGGGCCTCATATGAGATGGACTTGGGTCAAGTTTATTTGTCATCAAAGCTCCATATACTGAGAGCACAAAGGGCATTTGGTTCTCTCAAGAAACATGAAAGACAAAAACAAAAACAAAAACAAAACAAAACAAAACAAAACAAAAACTCCATAAACTTTGGCTCTGTTCGTGAGAAACCACAAATGACATTTTTCTTTGCCAAAAAAAAAAAAATTAGTCATTTTTCAGCCAGTATCATAAAACAAGTAAAGAGTTTACATGTCCTCTCCCTATCAGCATATACTTACTCCCCAAAGTGACAACAAGCTACAAAATAGTGCAGCAGCTATGTCTGCTATTTTTGTAAGCTTACCCTCATACATGGAAAAATAGAATTGATAAGTTGTTTTGTGAGTTTCCCACACACTTCCCATCTGTAGGTTTTGAGATCAATAAGTCCATGTTAGGGAAAGCAGAAAGCCCAGCCTCTAGAGACTGCCTGCCCAACCAGCCTCTGCACCTGCCTTGTACTACTGCAGAACATTCACATTCCCGTTGGAAAAAGCAAGGACATCTCCATATTGGTGATTCACAGAAAAATATCCTGAACAGAAGGGCTAACCTCACAGACTAGTGATAGCACTGGTTCCAGCCAGAGTAGTTCTTAAAACTTTAATGAAAGCGTTTTCTTCTATATCCATTGCTGAAAGTGTTAGGAACAATGTGAGATTTATACTATAAATGAGACCATTCAATTTCTCTCTGTAAATTATGGCAAATAATTTATGTGAGCTTAACTTTTTTTTAGGCTAATCGCATTCTGGTAGAGTTTCCAGTCTTCTAATCCACCTAAACATTAAAACGACAAGCATATTTATTACTTTTCTTTTCCTGTATAAAACACCATGACCAAGGTAACATACAGAAGAAAGAGTTTATTTAGGTTTATGGTTCCAGAAGAATAGAGTCTATTGAGGTGGGAAGCTGGAGGCTTTAGCTGGAAGCTAGACCACACATCCTTTACCACAAGTATAAAGCAGAGAGGGACCTGGAAGTGAAGGCAAGGCCATGAAATCTCAAAGCTCACTCCCAAAGACTCCCTCCAGCAACTCCACCCCTCCTCACCATCCCTACAAAGAGCACCAGCAACAGAGAGCCCTGTATTCAAGCTTATGAAAATAAAAAGTCACATCTCATTCAAACCACTCTAACTACTTTGCCTTCTGCATGAATTCAGATAATTGTTCCATGCCTCTATTTAACAAGGAAAAAGGATTAGTCTATTTTTCTCTTCTTTTTGATTGAGCAGGTTCAGAATTTAGTACCATCTATTTTTCCCTTAGGTCTTTTATTACATAAATTGGTAGATGGATTTGTTTTGTTATATAAGCCTATTATAAAGATTGTCATCATAATTGACTCTGCTGAAAATCAACTCTGGTTATTGATTTGAGGTGAACATGAAGGACAGGGGGTTAGAAACTCAAGAGAACCAACTCAACCAAGGGAGGAATGGCTCTCTAAGACCAAGAAAAGGAAGTTTAAAGATTTTTGGCATCCATAACTAGTTAAAACATTCAAATCTTTCCAATATCCCTAATTTAATGTTCCATATCTCATTCTGTCCTATTTAATACTTCAACATTTCTACCTGAAAAGAAGAAATACAGCATGATGGCAGCTTATGATCAGCCTTTCATTCTTCCTTAGCCCACTCTGATCTATAACTGTTAATATCAAAAGATTCTACCAGCACAGCCATAGCCCTTGAGCTTAAGGTTTTTCATTTAAGAATGCCATATTTCTCTTCTTTCTTAAGGCCACCCAGTGTAGTTGAAAGCATCTACTCCCCGAACACTTGAATATCTCCAGCTGTTGTTCACCAGCAGCAAGCTGATACCCAAAGCCTTTCCTTCAGTGAGTGATGGATTCCAAGTGATGACAGAAAAGTTTACTGTTTTACTGCCCACCACCGTCTGTCATCTGTCCTTCATGGGCATGATGACATGCTCTCTGCTTATAACTCCAGGAACGCCAGGTAAAACCAACTCTCATTTTCCTGAAGGACCACACACGCACACATGCACATGTGCACACACATACACATGTGTGCCCACGAGCGCACTTGTGCGTGTGCACACGCGCGCGCACACACACACACACACACACACACACACACACACACTTACTTAGAGCTTATATCCAAGCTAGTTAAGGCACTTCATTTCCAGGGAAGGTATACAATGGCCACAAAGGAAAAAAATTCAGATTTATTAGAGGATATGTATCGACTGCTCTGGAATCAATAAAGGGAGTAAGGGCCAGGATGGTGAAATGATTAAGAAGCCATGGAGCACTGTGTGCACTGGTACATTATCACATAATTTGGAAAGCAATGATCCTAACCTAATTCTTTATATCCTGTACTATGTGAACTCATGGAGATCAGTCTCCGCTTCGTGGTAAACTCTTCTACATGGTAGAGACAAAGCTGTGAAACTCTGAATTCTTAAAATTATTCAATTTTCTCAACTTTGGAATGGATTTGAGCAAGTGAAGACTCTCCAATTCTAGTTTTCTTGTGGATAATAAAAGTAAAACCATATGCATTAAGACTTTGTGTGTGTGTGTGTGTGTGTGTGTGTGTGTGTTCTGTCTGTATCTGTCTGTGCATTTTATGAGTACAGTGACTATGAGTGCCAGAGGACAGCACCAGACACCATGGAACTGTAATTACAAACGGTTGTGAGCTACAATGTGTGCACTAAAAATTGAATCTGGCTGCACTAGAAGAGCATCCAGTGCTCTTAATGACAGAGTCATCTCTCTGGCAACCAATTACATTTTGAGCAGCTTTATGATTTAGAAATAAAAAAGTACCTCTATTGGAAATCTGAAGAACTTGTTTTAATATTGATTCTCTTTTGTAAATGCCCATGTCTTTGTTGTTAATAATCACTAACTTAACAATTTGTATTATAAATTATTATGAATCAACATTTGACATTAACACTTGGAAACCTATAGTTTGCATGCTACTGTCCAGAGGGTCCAAAACCTTGGTAAAAAGATTATAAGTGACTCTGGATTGTAAACATGTTATGTATAAATACTTCATTAGCATTTACAATTTGTACTTGTTTTTCTGTTTTCTTTGAATCCCATGGAGTTAGAACACATCTCAGCACCTTCCAGTCAACATCAAAGTAACTGTTCAACTTTTCTCAGCTAGAGGTTCATATGACTTTCACAATACCAAAATATCATTCATTTAAATCCATTTGACCAAATATTCTTTGAAAACATGTATGAACGTGAATTTTTATTGCCAACTGAGATAGCTTCATGTCTGTCCTTACCAGCTAACTGCCGATACAGACTTTGTCAGCCACAATTGTTCAGAACTGGAAACCAGACTGCAATATAACACAGAAAGAGACTCCCAGCAGTGAACATCATACATTCGATAGGGATGGGCCAGCACAGAACAGTGCTACACGTGGTCTTAATGCTGACTGGCTCATGTCTGCTCTCATTTGACCACACAGCCCTCCTCCTTGGTTACAAGGAGTGTATAAAAAGTACCTGGCAAGCATCACTTCCCAGTATATTTTACAGCATGTAATTTTATGCATTCATTTTTTTTTCAGGAATATACCTGTCCTCGTTAGGGTTTCCATTGCTACATCAAAATACCATGAACAAACACCAAATTGGAGGGCTCAAGAGATGGCTTGGCTGATGAGAGCACTGCGTACTCTTCCAGAGGACCTGGGTTCAGGTCCCAGGACCCCATGGCAGCTCACAACCACCTATATCTTTGTCCTCTTCTAGCTTGCATGCACATGTACTGGCAAAACACTCATACCCATGAAATAAAAATAAAAATAAGCAAGTTGGGGAAGAAAGAGTTTATTCAACTTAAACAGCCATATTGCTGTTTATCAACAAAGAAAGTCAGGACAGGAACTCAAGAAGGACACAAATCTGGAGGCAGGAGCTGGAGACAGGAGCTGATGCAGAGGCCATGAAGGAGTGCTACATATTGGTTTGCTCAGCCTGCTTTCTTATAAAACCCAGGACCACCAACCCAGGGATGGCACTACCCACAATAGGATGGGCCTTCCCCCTTGATCACTAATTGAGAAAATGCCTTCCAGCTGGATCTCATGGAGGCATTTCCTCAACTGAGGCTCCTTCCTCTCTAATGACTCTAGGTTGTGTAAGCTGACATAAAACCAGTCAGTGCAATATTTCCGAAACAACAGTGCTTCAGAAAGAAATTTAGTATAACTATGTATGTTTCCTTATTAATGTGAATTTTTAAATATCTATAGGAAACATAAAAATAGGCATTAAATTTATAACACTTATTTACATGCATGTTTATACAAAAGAAGCTATGAATATGGCCTATTGCTTCAAGTTTGTGACTTAAATCATAATCTATTTTGAGATTTTTTTAAAGACAATACTGAAGAAATAATTTTCTTCCTCTCTATAGGAATAGAGAGGAAGTGTTTGTTCAATTCTTTTGTTTGAAGAATTGAACAAACAAGTGAATTGTCCTATTTAATGTTTAAATAAAAACACTTTGTGTTCTGGAATATTTATTTCCATTGCTCCATTTAAAAAAAAAAACCTAGCTACATATTGGAAATTAAATCCACAAGCTGAGAAAATATACTCATGTGACAGTAGCAATTTACTTCGGCTGATTTTTGATTGTACCTTTATGAATAGAACAAATTTCAGAGACGCTATCTTTGTATACTGATCATTGATACTACTCTGTTCAATACTGGGCATTTTTAAAGGTACGTGCTCTTCTAATACGTCTTGATCTTCAGTGAATAACATTCTTTTCTTGTTAATTTTGTTTTCTTTTCTTTCATCTCTCTTTGATATATTAACAGCCACAAGATGTTATGCTTATTTTGCCCTTTATACCAATTTGTGGGTAGATGTGGTTCTTTATTTATTTTATACTTGCTTATTTTATTTTTGAATATATTATAAATCTCAATTAACCCATACATTAATAATTATTTTTTCTAAATTTTCTCTACACACTCACCAAGAATGTCTAATTTTCATACCTTCATTGCCTTTCATGATTTTAGAACATATTTATTTATTGTTCTATATTTGGATCCAATGCTATTAATTCCTTTCTTCTGAACAAATGATGTACTCTATTTGAATTGCTGCTATAACTCAGCGAGGAAGGAACAATGTGCCTCTGGGATTCCAAATTATCACTCACCAAAGCAGGAGAGACAGGGCCTTGGAATTATCAAGTGGATTTTAATTTACAATCAATTTTGGACCCTTACCGTAGAAGGGACACTAAATATAAACCTTTTCAGGGGATACAAGGGAAAGGCTCCATCTTTAATATAGTTACCAACTCTTTAGGTAAAAACATGCTCAGAAATAGTAGTGTCAACTCTTCATTAAAATCTCAATCAGCTTAAGTGGCATAGAATATTCACACACTGTCTCAGCACATGCTTTTTGCACCAGTCAGTAGGCAATGCTTAGTAGAGTGCAACAAAATCATATGACCTAGACCTTACTCAAGGTCTTCGAAGTAGACCCTGGAAGCGTAGTCATCACAAGTGTGCTGAGGACAAGCAGGCTCAAGCTTCACACACTTTTGGAATAGGCATCTAAATCACACAAGGTAGAAGTGAGTTTACATTGAGGAGAATTGTAAGAAAAGAAGGAAGAACACCTGAACTGAGCAGGCGTTGTTATTATACAGGTGTGAGTGTAGCCTTTGGATGGAATAACCTGTAAGAAATATGGACTTGACCTAGAAAAAAATGAACACATTGACTACATTCTTTATAAAAAGCTCCATGTAGCGAGGAGAGTATGGAGTGTTGAAAATGGTAGAAGAATACATTGTGAGTAGAAAGAATAGCTTAGCAAGAACCAGAGTAAAACTTTGTGTGCTGTCTTACAATGGAGGAGAAGCTGATGGGTGACGTGGTACAGAGACGAGAAGTGTCAAAGAACCTTTACATGGACAGGTCTGTTTCCTACAAGGACATATGAGAAGAATGAGAATAGGGGAAAATTGAGGCTAGGAGAGGATTCCTTGCACAAATATCCTGACTTGGAGTAGGGTGGAACGGCAGATGCTCTTGGTGTCCTGCCCAAATCCCCTTGGCATCTCCATCCCCATTTCCATACACACCACCTGCCACCTACCACAAGCATCTGTGACACTCCAGCCTTGGGCTTTTTCTGGCCATGGAAGCATGGCTGGCCTATCTGGGGCACGGGCCGTAATTTGGGAGAGCTTACTCCATTAACACGTGAGAGGTAGGAAGCAGGCTGTTAATGCCACGGTTGTATTGCCTGAGCAGCTGGGCGCACCTCCGCAGCGGGCTCTGCTCAGCCTTCCAGGTGTTTCCACGGGAGAGAAATACCTCACGCTTATAAAATTCTTCCTCTATTCTCTTTCTTCTCCACTCTCACCTCCCAATAAACTACTTGCACCAAGTCCTGTCTTGGGATCTACTTCTGCAATGGCTCAGTCTGCACTGTACAGTGACTAAGAAAACTGGGGGTGGCGGGGAATGAAGTGTTTAAAGGTGGTGATGGGAAGACGCTCGCTTATTGGGAGATCAAGCTCTCTAACAACTGAGCACCACAATACCTATCAAGCATCCTCTGATAACAAAAATACCACTTCTATAGTTCCTCTGTTTATCCACTGCTTTGCTTACAGAGCACACCAATAACACAGTCACTAGCATTGTCCTGTATTGACATTTATAGTTTTTCATAATTTCTATATGCCTGAGCCCTCTGGTCTTTGGATACTTTTGATCTCCTTCTCAAGGTGAGTGAACATCCAGGGAAGCAGCGGTACATTGATAAAGATCCAACATCACTTACTCAGATCACTCATTGCATATACAACACACTGAAGTTCAGAGAAAAGACACCACTCCAACAGAAGCACACAGAGGACCATTGGAGGCCTAGGGACAAAGCTGTTTTCTCAGGCTCTGTTCTGGACACCTACCCCCAGCTATCTGCCAACAGTGAGGAAACTTTTAAAACTAACAGGCAATTAGTGCTTTATTGACAGTGTATACGTATGTAGATATGGCAACAGACTAGAAAATATACTTATATCCTAATATTTGACATGTGTAGATGTAGTGGGCTGCATAAGTAAGGAGAATTAAGTGATTATATGTAGACTGGTTTTCCACGTGACTTTTTCAGATGTCCTAAATATTAGTGTTGCCTCCATCAGCCACCTCTTCTGTCCTATCTTCCCATCTCCCTCCCCTCTAACCCTCCCTTCCTGTTACTCCCTTCAAATCACCTGTGTTCTTCCATCTTCTCTCCCTTAAGATCTTTTTTGTGAATCCCAACCAACAGTCCCTTTCTATTGCTCTGCATTGTACGGGTATTCCAAATTGAACACACATGCCTCTGAAGACAATATCCTTAGGTCTACATATTATCGAGAATGGAACTCACTAAGGACAATATTTTCCAACTCTATGAACTCTATGTAAAATTTCATAATTTTATTTTCTTTATGGCTGAATGGAATTCCATTATACATAGGCCCTCCATTTTCTTTATCCGTGGTAACATCTTGTCAATACCCACAGCACCCTGCACACACCCTGTCTTTCATTCAAAACAGCATAGACTGAGAAGTCATGACTCATAAAATTCTAAAACTTGACCTCTTGCCCTTTGGCATTTCCTGGATTAGAAAGGTAACTTAATGTGTAAAAGATGCAGTTCCATTCTCTCCGTGGACGACTAGGTATGCAGTGAGGTGACCTTTGTTATTTATTACTAATAGAGACAAATCTACCTAATTAATATAAATAATAGCTGTTAGTTGCTATCAGGAGGATCATTCACTGGAGCTGAGAATTCAAACTAAGATCAGAGAAACACTACTAGAGCTGAAAACGGCACCAAAGACAACTAAAATTGCATCAGAGTTTCATGAATATTAATGCGGTTGAGTGGGGGAAACTAATTTGTGTCCACAAATCAGATGTGTAAAAGTGCATTGTTTTTTTATTGCCATATAACTGAAATTAATTTCCCCAGGAAGCTCACAGTCTCTAAGGTGGGAAAACTTAATGTTTATCAACTCCGGATGTTCCATAGTGCATCTGAGTTTCGAGGGATGTCTTACGATCGGTCAGAGCATCAGGAGAAATGAATCCTGGATCTCTGTCCTTGGACCATTCCGTTTCCCTTCACATTTGATTCACTTTGCGTATCTTAAGCTACTTGTCGCATTGCTCTGACAAAATTCCTGACAAGAACGAACTAAAGGGAGCAAAGGTTCATTCTGGCTCATGATTTGAGGAGATATGGTTCATATTGGTTGGAATGACACTGTCACAGAAACAGTCTATAGCTAAGCTGGTGGGATTGTGTCAGATTGGATCAGGAACCTGAGCTGGTCTAAGGAGTGCAGCCAGACCGTAAACCTCAATGCTCATGGCGCCAGCAATCTGCTTATTCTAGCTAGGCTCCATGTTGCAAAACACCACCGCCAACCGGGAACCAAATGTTCAAGTACATGA
This sequence comes from Mastomys coucha, assembly GCF_008632895.1. NCBI lineage: Eukaryota > Metazoa > Chordata > Mammalia > Rodentia > Muridae > Mastomys > Mastomys coucha. The sequence continues at coordinate 85,748,865 of NW_022196915.1, read as the reverse complement.
GCTTGTTAGAGACATTTCATAATCAAACCATGACCTGGCCACATACTACATACTGATTTTCTGTGTCATGTTTGTATATTCTGGGCCTGCCTTAACCTCTGCTGTGTGGGGCAGAACGGGAGCTGCAGAGCATGTCAGTTTGCGTAGAGGTCAGCCATGATGTTGCATTGGTTCTTGCCCCACAGCAGAGCTCAGGGAACTCACTGCTTTCCCAGACTCTGCTCAGGAGAAGCAACACTAGTCTCTTCTGTGTCTCAGGTTTGTAGTCACTTCCAGTCTGGGACTCACTCAGGCCACAGGTACAGACAGAGGACTCTGAGAAACCACCAACCTTCAGAGCTCCTGCTTCCCCCAAGGCCACAACTGTCCCCATGTACAAACGGTGTGATTAAGACTGATGCTGGGTAATCATATATTCATCCAAATCTTGCCCTACCTTCTGTCCCCAGCTTTTGAGAGTCCCCAAAGCCAAAATTGAAGACATTTCCCTGATTTTTTTCAGTGCCTCAAATACTAGGTGCTTAAATAGAGATGATGTCATGGGTTAACAACCACTAGACCGAAAAGCAGGTTAATCAACAATTAAATACGTGAAAATATTCCTCAAAGGACAGTGAGACGAAGCTTAATTATCATTCTACCATTGCGTGTGTAATGTAAGATCAAAATGTGATTAAAAATGGAAGGGTGGATGACAGTGAGTCTCTGCAAATACAAATCCATTTCCAAAATTGCATGACAACCATCATGAAATATTAGAGAACCCCTGCCCAGAACCCTCCATCAACAAAAGCAAAGCTTAATACAAATAAACTCGCGACCCAAGAACCGCCAAGGAGCGGACACGCTGGCTCTACTGTGCTTCTGATCCTCCGGGGGGCTCCAAGCAGCATTATCCCACCCGCAGTAATTTACCTGCTGATCTATGTGTCCCCTGCCGGTCATTTCACTGTGATTGTTTTACTGCCCCAATCCTTCATACAGTCCCTCCCAGACCTGCATGATGCTTGGGAACTTTTCACCCTCATAACAATGAGGACGAGTTCCAGCCTCTTGATTTGTAATGAACAGGAACAGAGACCCACAGAGCACAAGGGAGGGGCAGCTGGGACTGAAGCCCAGGTGGCTTTATTTAAGCTATGTTTATTGTCCTCTTCTGCTTAACGTTTTTATGCATGGGGCCATCCCATCCCAATTTCAGTGTTAGCCTTTATCAGGGCTGAGTTTCTCTGAAGCTGGAAGCTGTTCTTTCTTGACTTCAATAAGAGGATCAGGCCATCATCTCAACAGATGATGGCCTTAGATGGGAACATAAGAATATTTTATTTGAATTTTATGGAAATACATTTATTCCCTCAGTAAACAGCAGTAGACTGTGGAATGAGTTAGTTTGCCTTATATAACAATCTCAGTTATGGAAGAAAGGATCTCTTAAGAGACAGTTTCTAAGCTACAAACACAATTTTAATTATGGAGAAGCCATTCAACATAATAGACTCTACAAGTCACTGCTTGGTGGATATCCTTCTCAGGTCAAAAATAATTTGGTAAAGCAACTTCCTAAAATGATATCCATTTTCGGTCTCACTTTATCAAGCAATTGAGAGCTGAATGAATTTCTGATTAGTAGCCTGCTGCTAAATGGTGCAACATAAAAGGCTAAATGTCATTTAATTGATAAGCAACTAAAACCCCAGCTCTCTTTACACCATCCGCAGATGAGTGTCCTTCACAAACAATGACGTGATCCTTCAGTGTCACTACTAGCATTCAACTGCCACATATGAGAATTGGCACCCAAGTACCTTCGCTCAATAACCTGGGGACAAGCTTATCCTCTCATTAAGTAATATGCATGGAGCATCTACTTGGGACAAGTGACCATGCTAAGCATTCTGGAGGTCTCAAGGGGGATAACTGTCCCTTCCTTAAAGCAGCTAAGTGTTTTCATAGATGTGACGTCTCAGTGCCGTATTTAATGGAGCAAATCACAGATATCGCAACAAGCATCTTGCTAGGCTCTACTGCAGATAAGACCACTCTAGTGGCAATGTTGTCTTCTCTCGCCCACTCCCCAGGCACCTTCTACTGATGACCCCAGTTCTGAGTAAGAGAACTGCTCCTCCTTTGGCAGGATCTCCTTCCTGTGGTCTATTTGTCGCCATCTTTTCTTTTCTTTACTTACTCATAGACCAACTAGGTAAAACCTGAGCATTCACATGTGGCTTCTTAATTGAAGGATACTAAGAGGAGAAATGAGTCACACACACAGGCACACGGTAGGTAAATGGGATAGCTTCCCACATGAACGTTTAGGGAGTCACCTCACTGCCCAGCCCCTTGCCTCCTTTCGCATGGACTTGACCATCTTTTAAACCACACTCCAGACCTGTGGGTTCATCACACAAAGGACGGAAGGATGCTGACCTGGTGTTTTGAGGTCATGTAAACACTAATTCAAGTACCAGCTACAGACTGCAACTTGTAAATAGCCACCTACCTTGGGAAAGCTGCATTAATAAGGTCTGCTTTATGATTTTTGAGACTAGAAAGTTACAAATACTCAGCATATTGACCACTCTAAATGCATGATTAGTGTGCCACCTTCTAGCATGCATTCACATGGTGCATATAATCTCATACAGGCACACATGCATGCATTTAAATTTTAAGAAAATGAATAAAATCTAAAAATAAGAAGGGAATGAGGCCTCAAAATAAAATGTTTTTTTTTTTCCTTTTGATTAGGAAGACTTTATCGTATATAATCATTGCTATGGATAAATAGTTTGTATCTGGACCCTGAACTCAGAGCCTGAGGAAGATAATAGCTTCAAGGAATTAGCATATGGCTATCTTTTGCATCACCCTCTCCAGCACCTGCTTATTTTCTACACGGAACCTACACACTATGATGTACTACAAGCCTCTCACAGGTGCAATGTTAAGTGATGTAATCAGTATTTTGTTGAGACTGGTGTGTTAGGAAATCTACCTTGCCGGATACTGCAGGCAATGCTGAATCTAGAAACAGCAGGGGAGTGGTCTGTCTGCAGCAGTGTCTGAGGCCAGAGTGCACCACATTTCTGTGGCAAGCCCTGCAGGGCCCACTGCCTAAATGATGATGTTTAAAGAGAAAAGAAAACGAGCTAATTCAGCTGCTAGCCCCAGCTAAAGGTCTCCGGGAAAGCAGAGCCAAGACATAATCTTCCAGCGAAAACAAGATGTGCGTTAAAAAAAAAAAAATCCTTTGAGCATAATTTCTGATAAGGATTGTTAGCACATAAAGTTAAAGATAAAGAAATAAACACAGCAGGACAAACAAAGTCCTGGCACGAGAGGATGCAGCTTGTGAGGTTCTTAGTGGTGGAACGGATGCTTGCTGGAGTGAATCATAGCCACAGCTGTCAATTGCAGCCTGCCTTAGCCCCATGCCAGCCTCCCCTAACGATTACCTGCCATCTGGGTCCTCAGCCACTCCCATCTGAGGACCAATCAGTAACTCAGGCTTGCAGAACTAGAAGCTTTGCCTCTGCGCGGTGCAAGCCGGGGTCTGGATGGTACCCAGTTCTGTCTTAAGTCATTGAGCTTGGAGGTCAACAGAAGTGTCTATGCCAGGAAGAGTATTACATTTCAGGTGCCCTAACTAACCCCCATGTCACAGCCAGCTAGTCGGGTCAAGCTTGCTTGCTTGGTCTCCTTTGGAAGCATCACCCGTTGTTAGGGCTTGAATTGGACATGAGCTCCCTAGGCCTGTGTTTTCAACTCTTGTCTCCCAGCCAGGGATGCGCTGCATAGAGGCTGTGGGCTCTATATGTCTGCTTGAATGGCAGACATAGGTCACTAGTGGTGGCTTTTGAAAGGCTACGTCTCCGTCCTTGGTTCCAGGCAGTCTCATGTTTTTCTGGTGCACTACAATGTGAGAAGGCCCACCGCAAGATCCCAACCTCCACATCCTGAGTGTCCCTCCCATAGTTTCCTCCTTCCAATGGACCACGAACCTGTGAGCTATGAGCCAGAGTGGATTTCTTAACTCAGCTTCTGCCTAGGGAAGGGCGCAGCCCATAATAGGTTGAGCCTTCCCACATCAGTTAACAATTGGGACAGTTCTCCCATAGACACAGCACACAGTTCAACCTGATCAACATAATTTACTCATTAAGACTCTCTTCCCTGGTGATTCTCAGCTATGAGGAGGGAACAGTCAAAACTAAGCAGTATAGCATCAAAACACAAATGTGTTCAGGGGAGTAAGAGCAAACACCCCCTCAATGCAGTTTAGGAGTATCAAACGAGTAAGCACAGAAAAAGCCAGAACTTGAATCAGGCTCACCACAACGTTCCCAATATTGGAGATATCAGGACCAGCTATTTCTACGTGGAAGCCAAAAATAATAAGCAGGATATGGAAGTTTGGAATCATACCAAGACTCTCTCTTGTGTTCCTAAGGCATTAGTTCACCTATGGCACTCAGCTTCTTAGTTTTGATAGTCTTGCCTACAAAGATGGAGTTCTGAGCTGACGGTCCCCACTCGCCTTCCTTGCAGTGTTTCAAGGAGCTCTGGTTGCTTTGGGCTTCTTTGCTCTCCCCCCCACCCCACCCCCCCGCATGATGCATTGATAGTGAACACATCTCTTTTTAACAGTGTTAATCCCTTTAACTTAATTAAGCTTAGGTCTTCTAGAACCTGAAGATCATTCCCTGTTTGAAGTGAGTTCCCACACTCAGGTGTTGTACTCCTAGTATGCACAGGTCAGTCTCCAGAGCTGTTCCACTCCATGTATTTGGTAATTTTAAGAAGACCATTTCCTTCGCCTCCATATAAGGGCATCAGTAGAGGATGTCCATATAAGTAAGAGGAAAATGTGTTTATGGTCTACTTGGCAAGATGAGGAAAACCAGGCAGCATGTGTGAAATCCTTCCTCCCTTCCTTCTTCACTTGTACAGGGCTGGTACATTCCAATAAATAACAAAAAACCAACGACAGAGGAGTGTTCAACTAACAGGACAATGGTCTCTCCATGATGCCCTTTTGTCTGCTGGTTTTACAGAGACCTTGTTACAGAGAAATATTACTATTTAGTCTAAGTTGTCCCTATGCACCAAGAAACCTGTAACAACGGAGAAATTGCTTTTTTGCAAAAGTTTTTAGTTCAAAGCAATCTAGACTAATTTACATCATCAAGATCATTTGCCACACCCATCTTACTGCAGGGTAAAAACCAAAAAACGTCAACTATGTTGTTTTCTCATATCTGTCTTTTTCTACACTCGCAATTTACCTTCTTTGGAATCTAGACAACCCCCAAATGAAATGCACTGCCTCCCAGCACATTATTCAAACAATATGATAATTTTCATAGAATTCATATACAATATATTATATATTACATATATTAGAACTTATATATTAATATGTATATAGAGAGAGATAATTTATTTCTACTTAAAGAGTTTCTTTTAAAATTAATGAGAAAATACAAGTTTATTCTTGGAGCATTTCAAGTGTTTGCCATAAATAATTAACTTCTCTCTCCTTATCGCACATCTTTTCTAACCCTTGGGATCACTGTCCTTAGCACTGTGACCGGTGGGCGTGGTCCTGCGTGCCACACACAGCAGCAAACCTCAGCTGCAGCACTCCAGATTCCATTGGCAGCGGGATGCTGAGCCCGCACACCTCTTCCCAGAGGCTCCCAGACTCAGGCTGAGATTTCTCTTGGCAACTTCACCAAAGTGAGCCCCACTCTCTACCCAGTCTTTCTTTGGAGCATTTGTAGGGAAGGGAACTGTCATGGCCCTTATGGAGACCTGTACAATTTCTAGCACCCATCAAGGCCAGTATTTGCTGGCAAGCAGCCATTTTCAGGTTTCTCAGAAGCAGAGTGGTTCCCTTTTGTGCTTGCAATACTGCCTGACTTAATCTAACCATTGCTTAGAGAGCGACAGCAAGGAACTCAGCCCATTGCTGTTGGCAGCGAGGGGAACTAAACCTAGGCAACACCTGAAGGGCTTCTGTTTGCTCCTCTGAAAGACAGGGAAATGTCATTGTCATAGAGTATCGCCCACTTCTGACGCAGAGTATGTCACCAGGCTACTTCTATTCCATCCTGGAACTTGTAAGAAGAACTTAGCCACTACTTGACTTCTACTGGGTGGTACTACCTGAAGTGCACAGAGAATACTGAATTTTAATTTTCTTAAAAGCAGCATGGATCACTAGGAACAGGAACAGAGTTGAAGTTTCACTGTTTCTCCTGGTATTTTATTACTACAGTTGTAGGACATTTAGAGAAAGTAAGACTGGCTATAGTGTCAAAGCAAGAGAGTTTGGGCACTACCATCTACCAGAGCTTGGGAAAGAGACCTCTAGGTGCAATGACAGAAGTTCCAGACAAAGTTTAATGAATACCACAAACAACCTCTCACCAGGTGAAATGTGTCTAGGAAGCAGAACTTAGGAGTAGCCCCTGCCATGATGCCCTCAGCATTCTACTTGGGTTTTGATGCACAGTTGATAAGATTTTTAAAATTTAACTATTCTTCTTTCCTCTTAGCTTGGTCTGTTCAAAATAAAACTGTCCTCTTTTAAAATAATATTTTATTTACTTTTTTTTGAAATTTCCATTCACTGACAAAATATATTTTGAGCATACACTTCTGCCTCTTACTCCCTCCAATTCTCCCTGGGTTCTCCCGCTCCATCTCTCTCTCAACTTTGTGACCTCCTCATTTCCAAGAGATAACTGGCTTCTTTCTCTTAAAAATTCTTTCTTTCTTTAAATAAAATTATGTATAGGTGAGCATACTTTGCAAAAACACCTTCTAATACCATCATGGTATATGCAATATTAATAAAACATGACAAATTTATTGATAATACCAGGTCAATAAACATGGTAATAACACTCCACCAGGAATGAGAAAATGAAATAAGCCACGTTAAGTGCCATTTCATGTTTGTAAGCCCTGACTTCCTTAGCTATCAAGTGGTAAAATATGCTGGGAAGGCTCTAAATCTGTTTACAGCCTTGGCATTTTTAGGCCTCTCTTCATTCTTTCTGGCTCTGCTTTCCTTCATTTCTTTTGTTGTAGTTGTTGTTGGTCTGTCTGTCTAGCTGTCTGTTGGTTTATTGGTTGGTTAGTTCTTTGTGAATTTCACAGCATGTACCCCAATTCCGTTCATCTTCCCCTCCTCTAGTACCCTTGCTCCACCCTTTACAAACTCCCCTACAACAGAGAAAAAAAATCTCATATTGGAAGCTGTAGTTTGTCACAGTGTGTCCCACAGTATACCTTTTTGTCCACACTTCTGTGTTTATAAATGTTCATCGCAATGACTCATCTGTTTGTTACAAGGCCTGTGGCTTCTGCTACTCTATCAATACTGGAACCTCATTGGTACTCCTTTTGGATATCCTGTCGTTACCCTGTGTCATGAAGATCTTTGAGTTTTGGATCTGTAGCACCCGCCCCTCCATGCCTTGCAGCAGTTTATTGATGGAGTACATGTAGGGGTGGGTCAATCCAAAGCCCTAGATCTGGGCCTGAGAGGTATCTGAGCTGATCGTGTCCTTGGGACCAGGTTACCAGCAACACCCACAACCAGGGCAAGCTCTATCCTGCTGTCACAGATGGCAACGGACAAGGGAGAAGAGGAGGGCATCTCTCTTTCATCTACACCATTGACCCACAGACAAGAGGCAGGGCCAATTCTCCAACACTCACACCTTTAGAGCCAATTCATCTACAACCCCCACATCCAGGGCCAGCTCTACTGTGCAGCAGCAGGTGAGGGACAGGGACCCCCCTCTTTCTCTCTTTCTCTCTCTCTCTCTCTCTCTCTCTCTCTCTCTCTCTCTCTCTCTCTCTCTCTCTCTCTCTCTCTCTCTCTCTCTCTCTCTCTCTCTCTCTCTCTCTCTCTCTCTCTCTCCCTCTCTCTTCCTGGTAATCTTGGTTGGGGCCAGCTCTTCTGCCTTCCATAGGTGGCAAGGAATTGGGAGTGGGCAACTCTCCATGGTGGCAAGGAATTGGGAGTGGGCAACTCTCCATCCCCCATATCTCTACATGTCAGACAAGTAGCAAGCCAGCTCTTCCATGCTCTGGGCCAGCTTGTCTCCACTGCTACCACAAGGGTCAGCTTTACTGTCTTACCCAGGCAAGGTGTAAGACCTGCTCTCCTGAGTGGTACATCTGGTGAGGGGCAGGGCAAGCTCTCCTGCTCTCATGATCCTATGGCCAGGTGTTCCAGCTGCCACAGGTGCTGAGGGGCATGGGAGGAAAGGGTATCTCTCCCTTGTCCACCCCACCACACAGGAGATGAGTGACAGGGCCAGCTCTCTAATGCTAGTATCCCTGGGTCTGGCTTACCTGCAATTCTCACAATGTACCAGGCCCAGTCTCCAGAATGCTATAGCTGGCTAGGGGTGAAGTCAGCTCTCTTGTTGTCATGCCACCAGGGCCAGATCTCCCAGAATGCCTAGGTAAGAGGTAGGGCCAGTTCTGCAGAGCTCTCAGACATCAACATGTCCCCAGATCAGGGACATCCACTGTAAAAGACCCCTGCAGTCACAGACCCAGACATGACCCCCAGTGGCAGCACAGACCCAGGGCACTGTCCCAGGTGGCATCACCAACTACTCACATCAGGCTGTCCCTCACCACCCTCATGTGTCTCCAGTTTTCTCTGATATTATTTCCACATCCTTCTGTCTCTCTTTCTCTTCCATTTCTCCACCACTTCCTTGCTTCTTTTGGTGGCTTCTAAGGTCTGAATGTCTACAGTCATCTCAAGAGTACTATGCCCTGCTCGTGCATTACGGTGCAGGGCAGGGCTCATCTCAGGCATGCTCTGCCCACCTAGGCCTGCATGGCATCAGACTTGTGGTGGTCTCAGGCTAAATTCCTGTCCAGGACTCAAGGTCTGGTGGTTTTCTTGAGCTCATTCCTAGCCAAGTCTGCCTGACTGTCTCTTTGCAAGTTTCATCTATCTTGGGCTCACTCTTGGCCGGGGGCCCTGGACCCAGGTGGGGTTCTTCTGGTCTCCAGCTTAACCCTCTTCATGGGAGCCAATCTGGGCCTGCCTGGTAACAGAATGGTGGTCCTCTCAGGTTAGCTCCCTGTCTGGGCCCTCTGGCTCCAGACTGGTAGTCATCTCAGGCCTACTTTTTTTCAGGGAATTTTAGACTACTAATTATTCAAATGTTCATAGGTCAGAACACTAAGTATAGACATGTCATCTCTCCTTTCTGCCACCTACTGATGCACATGTGACATAACAGTGACACCTGCAAACCTTCTAGGGGCAGGGTCCTTCCTTTTCTTCTCTTATGAAACAACTCTCTTTCTCTGTCTCTCTCTGTCTCTCTCTGCCTCTCTCTGCCTCTCTCAGTCTCTCTCTGTCTCTCTCTATCTCTCTCTGTCACTCTCTCTGTCTCTGTCTCTATCTCTCTGTCTCTCTGTCTCTCTCTGTCTGTCTCTGTCTCTGTCTCTCTCTGTCTCTC
>NW_022196915.1:85726984-85739349 GCF_008632895.1 Mastomys coucha | reverse complement strand
CTCTCTCTCTCTCTCTCTCTCTCTCTCTCTCTCTTCTCCTGTGTCTATATTATTTCCCAAAAAACCTGAAAGTCCTCCCATGGCTCTATTTTTTTTATTCTGATTCACTTATGTGTATAAATAGATGTGAGACAGACAGGCAGGTAGGTGGATAGACAAGCAGGTAGGTAGATGATGGAAACACAGAGACCTAAGTTATTGATTGACTGATAGATTAGCATTTCCTGTTCTGAAACCTTACGTTCACCTTCTTATGCCTTCACCTGAGTATGTCAAATCACCTCACAGGTTCATGTTCAAAATTAAAAACCCTCTTCTAGTCTAGTATTTCTCTGAACAACTAACAACAATAAATATAACTCAGATACTAAAACGAAGAATGGAGCGTTTTTCTTGAAACTTGTTCTCAACAGTCAGTCAGTACCCTGATTGAGCCTTCTTCTTCTCTCATCCTGGAATCTTTATCCCACCTTGTAGGCTGTCACTCATCCGGGCTACCACCCAGAGTAACTTTTTTAAAGTCCATTTTTATGTTTTTTTAATATCCACATACACAGTGACATTTTTGTTTTAAAAATACAGGTAATCCAAGCTTATTGCTGCCAGCACCTCCTAACAATGCTCCAGTGTCTCCCCATCACCCACACATACCTCTCAATGTGGACATCCATTTCTCAGGAGACCTGGCATAACTGAAGACCTAGCATAATAAATTTTAATTCCAGTTGATGGCAAAATTCACAATATTGCTTTAGTGAATACTGGTAGAAAAATAAAATAAAATAAAAAAGAGAGCCATAGAGAAGATGCTAAATAGTTTTCCATGGGTTATTTCAGGCCATGCTCCCAAACCTATTGTCAAAGATAGGATGTTCTTCTTCTGCTTTGGAATTGTCTTGACAAGTATAGAAAAAAAAAATCAAGAGTTCTTACTGAAGCATTTGTAATTCTTTATCATTTGATCTACACTATGACCTCAATGACCTCAACTTTTTCTTCTACTCTTATACCACCCAGGGCTTCAACCTTGGAAAGTTACCTTTATGTCAACCTGCTGCTGTTCATGTCTAGAGGTGTGAGATAGGAGGGCATATATATTATGGTGGGGTGGTGAGTCCTCTGTGATATAAACTTAACGTGCTTGCTTGGAAGCTGAAAGTGATACATTTAAAGTAAAGTTTGAAAGAGTTAGTCAATGGGCTATGCCATGACAGCATTGTCTATCACAATAAGACTTAGTAGCCTGTTAGTGGTGCAGAACCCCTAGGTATTCTAGCAGAGAGGTGACAAGACTACTCATAATTTAGAAGTAAAGGCTCTGGCCTGCATTGTGGTACTTCTGGTGAAAGAATAGCATAAGCATGGAAAGCTAGACTGCGGACTCCAGGCCACAATCCTGATAAAACATGAAATTCTTAACAATTACCAACAAGTCAACTGCGGGAATATAAGCCACACATTTTCCTTTCAGGGGTTGAGGTTAAAAGCAAAATAATTCAACCACAAAAGAAGCTGTGATAATGATTCATTTGCTGAACGTCATGTAGTTCAATCTTTCTGAAACTCTGCTTAATGAAAGCACATTCAGATTTTTTTAACCTCAACATTTATACATTTAAAACAATAAGAAAGATGATGATATGTCATGCTGTAGACACTGAGTGCCTATGATCCAGCTTCTGCACTGGTATCAGGCATTTTACACACTGCATGTGCATTCTCGTTACACTTCTCACAAGCCAGCTACTCTGCAAACCAACTCCAGATGGAGGCCCTCAGTGGTATTTTAAAACCCCTATACCATGATGCCTTCTAAAAGAATGTTCTGTCATTGCCATTCAACACAGTTGCATCGGGAGGCTCCATCACTGCATATCCAGAAGTTCTGCACACTTGTGGCCTTACAAACACATCTTATTGTAATACAAACTTGAAAAATATAAACTCCTCTATTATAGACTGTGCATTTCTCACAAATAGATAATATTCCATATTCTCAGCATCCAGCCCCATGCCTGACACATGGTAAGAGAGCAAGAGCTTATGGGAGAATTGAGCATAACATTCTCAAAGAAATCAGATGTACTGCCCTGTCCTATCAAATGTATATGTCTGTCAAAAGCTACAAAGATATGCAAGCAAATGTCCATGCTGTGAGGTGAGATATGCCTCCTATAAGTTTGACTTATACAACTAAAATATTTATTTCCCATAAGTACTAATATCATTAGCAAACATTTTATATTTGTAAGGAGATTAAGAAGCAGCCTTGCAAATATGTAATTGTTTTGAAATTTAATTCTCTAATAACACTTTACAAAATAAGCAGGAGAATTTTTAATATTTCTCCTTTAGGCTAGGGAGAGGCTAGGGATTTAGTTCAATGGTAAGAGCGTGCATAATCAGCACAAAGATTCTGAATGTGATCCTTGGCACCAGGGAAGGAGAAAAAAAAAAGACCTGGGGCTTTAAAGTTGGAGATACTTCTTAGTGTCAGAGCATGTGCTAAGTGTGTACAAGAGCCGTGTGTTCAGTAGCACATGCTTAGAATGTAAAAGATCCCTGTGCTGAGTCCTCACCAGGAACATGCATCTGTGCTCCTTCTCTGGAGAACTGGAAGCTGAAAATGTAAGTAGATGTCTGAGTTTCCAAGCTCCACCACTGACCGTTTTATTAAAATACTTTTATTAATGTTATTAAGAATTTTAACTTAAAGTACAATCTAGGACAGTATTTAAGGACATAAACATAAGTGTGCCAGGCTTTTATTTTTTTTCTTGAGACAAAGTCTCATACATCACAGTCTGTTCTCTCAAACTTCTACATATTCGAGGACGACTTTGAACTTCTGATCCTCCTGTCTCCATCTCCTGGTTCTAGGATTACAGGCTTGTATCACCTGTTTATGTAGTGGAAATGAACTTGGGCTATCCTCAAGCTAAGCCACAACCCCAACCCATACAAGGATTTTAGTATCCAGTTTCCTGAACATACTTCCTGCTCAAAGGAGAGCAGCAGAACTTCCTATTTGCCTCACCAGCATCCCAATCTAATGCGCTATGACTTGAACCAAATGTAGATACTAGAGGAATCAAAGTTCAGGTCTCGCTTTAATGGATGGGTTAAAATACTGTGCTCCTCAAAGCTCTGGGATGTGTCTCCTTTCATGACTTGGCCAATACTCTCACCAACTGACTCAACAAAACCCATCGTGTGTTAAAATTTTAAAATGGAACTATTACATAGGTTTCTGTATATATGTATATGAGTATGTGTGTGTCCTTACTTATAAAACTAAACCTTTTCACTGACTTTTAACAAAAGAGAAAGCTTTTTCAAATGTAGTATGAAATACAGAAATATATGCATATATGTATATGCATGTGTAGCAAGCTTGAGCAAGGAAAAAATTTGCATAAAATAACTTTTCAGTGACAAATGAGAGTAGTAAAAACTATAAAGTTAGGGCTGGAAAGATGGCTTGGCAGTTATGAGAACTCACTGCTCTGCTAGACAATCCGGTTGCTCAGGGCTCCCTGTCACTCCAACTCTGAGAAATCCAACACCCTTTTGTCGATCTTTTACATACAATCTCACACACACACACACCCACACACACAAACACACACACACACGCACATGCACATGCACACACAAACAAACACACCCTCTGAAGCAAATCTTTTACAAATAAAATCTGTAACACGAGTAGCATTTAGTAGATGGTCCTTTCATGTACATGGAGCCAAATGAGTAACTTTTTCCTTCCTTGTAGAAAGACATTTTATTTCTTTCAATGGCCTTCTTTACTGCGTGCTTCATTCTGTTAACTTTAAAATGAGGATAGCACTTCATTGTGGCTTCATATATTAAGGATTGGATATTATCCATTATTGGACATTTACGCCGTGTCACACAGTGTTTAAGTGAATTGCCATCATAATCACATTTAAATGATGCAATTGTTGTCATCCATGCTTTACAGATGATAAAGATAATGTCCAGAAAAAAATTAAAGCCACTTGTTTGGATTCATTCAGCTTCTGTCAGTTGCAGAGTTCTGAGTTTGATCCAGATCTGTCTCGTTTACAGAGCTGGCTCGTACTATATTGTGCTTCTTTCCAAAGAATCACCACGTGTGCTCTACTGAATCTTGGGATGATTCTTATCTATGGGCTATGTTTACTAGAGAAACATCACAGGTATACACATATCTCTTAGGTGGTATTTATTATTAGTAGGGTTTACACTTCAGGTAGTCATAAGTATTGTTTTAAAAAAGCACACATATAGTCCAGAGAGCCCCTGCACATCCTTTCTGGCCCCTACTTTCATTATTATGAACCTTCATGTTAATTTGGCACATTAACTACAATACATAATCCAGTACTGATAGTTTATTATTTTTGCAAGTTACTGATACAGCAACTGTTCATATCTAGTTAGGTGTATGAGGATGAATTTCATTTCATCATTGCTAATCTTAATGGTAAGTTCAAATTAGTTCAAATTTAATCTGTTTATTTCTTATATACATCAAAAGTACTGATGTTTTTTATATTAACCTCATATACTGCAACTTTGCTCTCACCTTTTGGGAAAATCCTTTAAACATTACAACACAACTTTTATCATAGACTATCTGAGAATGTATAGAAAGTGCCAACTTGCTTACCAAAGAATTTTCTGTATTTAATTCTATTTATTATAGTCTCCAAACATATTAATGGTATTTTATTTATTTATGTTGAAATAGTTTATTTAGCAGATGAAATAATTTTATAATAATAATATAATGTATCATACATAATACATTATATATTGTATATAATATATATTACATAATATTACTTATGTAACATAATAATAGTATTTCTTAAGTTGTTTTTATTTAAAAATTGCCATGCTTTCCCCACATAGTTGCAAACAAAGAAATTGTAGATGATGAATATGAATAAGAAAATATGCTTTGGAGAGAACTGCTAATAATACCTTTTATCAGTACTTACAAAATAGAGTCCCCAGGGCACTCCTGGGAAGTTCTCGCCATGGATATGTGCTATCATCTTCTTCTGGCACATTTGTCCACTGCAGAAGTGCTCTTCAAGACACCCACTAGGAGAGAAGTGAGAGCTGCTGGCCATAGAATGGAAATGGCCAGGCTACAAGGTCTCACACAAAAAGGTCTCGCTACACTGTAGGCTGTAGCTGTTCATGCAAAACCCGTGTGTGCCAAAGGAGTAGCTCCCTCAAAACTCAAACCTCTTATTTGTTTGCACATTTGTTTTATTTAATACAGTATCCTTGTTCCTCAGCCTGACTGACAGTGATCCAGAGAAGAACAATAGAATCATAGCTTTGGAGTGCTATGAAGAAGCAGCCCCATTGCTCATTACTTAGGGCAACTAGGTATTCAATCACTGGAATGTCTTCTTAGAATGGAATGCGAGTCTACTCTAATTGTTGCCAAGCTACATAGAATAGAAAAATAAATAAATATCTGGTGACATACAAGAGATATGTACAACATTAATTTTTTTTCAAATAGTACCAAAAATGCTTTTGTTGATTCGTCTGCAATATTCAGAGGCTAGAAACCTTCAAACCTAGACCACAGCATTCTTTTTTTAAGTGTAGAGTTCATTTCTCAACACTACATTTTTGTTAGTTTCAGGCATTAGTTCAGGTTTACGTGTTTGTTTGTTTGTTTGTTTTCTTTAGACAGTCTCACCCTATGTAGCCCAAGATAGCCTCCCTCCTGTACCCTCCTGCCTTAGTCTCCCAATGCATCCACCTTCATGGTTCCAAGTATTTACTTAATATCTTTTGATGTCTACAAGTCTCGACTTAAACATCCAGCCTAAAATTCAATAGGACAATTTTACTAAATTATGATATTGAACACTAAGAACCATACAAGGCATTATTAACACAACCCAAAGTTAAGGGAAGGTGTGACAGATAATTTGCATATTTTTCCTCTTCTTTCTTTTATTTTCAAGTGCTCAGCAATGTATTTATTGAACGTCCTCTTTGTTCTTGTAAGAAATACTGGGGACAGACAAAGAGAGGGTCGTGGACCCTGACCTGAAGTCATCCTGGGGAGACATGCCTAGGAGCTATTTCAGTACATTTATAAGCAGAAATAGAATGAACCATATGGTTACACATGACAGTACCATTTCTGGTAAGAACTCCCAATGTTGAAGGCAAGGGTGGCAGTAATGAAAGCTTATCTAAGAGTAGGATCCACCACTGAGTCCTGTATTTGGCAGGACCTGGTAAATTGAATTGGTATCCTTGCTGCACAAAGCCAAAGCAATAGAATCAAGACAGTCTACAGCAGAAAGCAAATTCTAGGGAATATTGGAGGGAGAGAGCAAATGGAAATGAATGTATGCAAGTGAGATAAGACATGCTTTATTTAATCATCCTAGGCAGCCATGATGGATAGATGGCCTGTGGTTGCATCAACAGGAATGTGGATCAGAATAAGACCTGACCCAAGTGCTATCGACGAATCAGTAAGAAAGGCAGCTTTAATTTCTCACTTCTATACAAAAGCAGCTGCTACCAATTTAGCTAAATATCCAATAGCCACAGTGGCCACTAAAGGTTTGGATGAAGGTAGACTAGTCTACCACTAGAGGAGAAGAAGTGAAGCATACTCAATGAAAACACTTGTTTGTTGAGAACCTACTCTGTGCCTAATATATTTCAGTCTTTACCAAAATTAAATAAACATGACACCATCTCATTCTGAAGACAAGAACAGTGGTGTTCAGAACAATTGAATGCTTTAACTGCCCACCCATCTTCACAACAAAAGACCAAAACTAGGATTAGGTCCTCATTTTCCATTGTACTTTAAGAGATCATAGAATCACATCTGTTTTTGAGATGGTCAAGCCCAGCATTGCAAATGCGAGAAAGACCCAGCTAAAATAATACACATAAGGAACCGAACAGGACTCATTTCCATGAGACTTTTCAGCCCTTTAGCCAATCCTTGGGCTCTTCTTGGGCTTGGCTATTGGCACCTAGGCTGCCCTTCAAGATCTAAAGGGAGAAAATTGCCAACTTACCTTTTAAGTTTGGGAATGTAAAAGTAGTACATATTATTTAAGATGACTCTCCCAGAATTAGTATGAGTGGATAATTTTCTTTAATTAAGATTATCATCAAAAATGCTTGCCTCTTCAAACTTTCTCCCTTTCAAGTCCAACAAGAATGACTCTTTTCTTGCCATGGAGTAACTTCTCCCACGTCTTCACTTCTATAAGCAGCTGTGCACAGCACAGGACAAAGTAAAGCACAGAAGCCTTGCCATACAGGTAGAACCTGTGAGGACCGACTATTCAAAACCACAAATAAGGACTCCATCATCAGAAGACCTTCTGAGAGGGTAGGATACCTAAAGAACATATTCTTTGTAAGATGTGAGAATGTACTCGAAATACATGCTTTTGCCTGGGTTCAAAGCACTGATTGCTCAACACTAATCCCTTTGTGTGTTCACACAGTGGTGACAAAACTCGGCTGATGGGCTGTCAGAAACTAGGAAGCTGGGAATATGACAAAATAACTAATTTTCCTCATTAAATAAAGTCATTCAAACTAGCAAGTTCAAAGGATGATGTGTTCCCTTGGTTTTCTCTTCTTAGGAGATAGTTAAAATTGTCTGAATCATTGCATGTTTTAACATGCTGAGTTCTAGGACATAAATATCTTCTCCTGACTACCATCCCTGTGTGTGTGTGTGTGTGTGTGTGTGTGTGTGTGTGTGTGTGTGCATGTGTGCCTGTGTATTTGTGTGTATACAAGTGTGCACACATGTGTACACACACTGGTGAATGAACCCATGCTTTGTATATGTTAGGCAAACATGTTAGCACTGAATTACATCCCCAGCCCTGTACTGATCTTTGGTTGACTCCATGTACTAAGGGCTCTCAGGATTTGATGATGGATATGTGAACACTAGTACTTGGTTTCCTTCATTTTTCTTTTGCCCCCTAAAACAAAACCATCAAAAGTTACAGAGTTCTGGAATGTAATCTTCACATTAGAAAAAAAAATAAGTTTGATGCACAAGCAAAACTATAAGCATACTTGTATCTTAGGTATCAAGGTCCTGATTTGTGAGAGAGAATTTAATTCTGCACATTGCCCTTGTTTCTATTTGTGTTAAAACAGACTCACTGAAAAATAAAAGCATTGAATCCAAACAATATAGATGCTGTAGTATGGTGAAAACAAGCCTCTGGTCTAGAACCATACAATTTAAATTCCAACCTATACTCTTTTACTTATTCCTGTGTGACCTTGGAAAAGGAACTTGACCTTTTCCCTCTTAATATTTCCTAATTCATAAAGTTATACAATTGCTCTAGGCCATATGAAAATCATGTGATATCCTACAACCATACAGATATGAAATGTATTCTATGGGAAGATATCCCCCATTTATCCCATCTCAGGGATCAAACAATTTAATTCATTGTTTTTGTGTATAGCTCACACTGGATTGATTCAACCCATTCTAATTTGTGATCCTCTTCTAAGTCTTCAGTCATCTCAACTACACAACATTATCTCAGAAATTTCAGCATAGAGTTCACAGAGTGTGTTTATGTGTGCTACAGCAGAAGATATGGAGCATTCTGAATTTCATACAAGCCACATGTAAAATAAACAAGAGAAGAAGAAAAATAATATTAAAAATTAGAAAAGATACAAATTTTTTTTGCAGAAATAACATTCTTTCCTGACAGTCTGTCTCCTTTTACATCTTCCAAACCCATGGAAAGATCATTACAAGTCAATGATTAACTTCAGCACATTGATCTTTGCTTCTGTCTAAGGGCCATGGAATTTGGCTAGATGTCTTTTATCAAACAGAAAACTGTTTTTAAAGGCCAGACTGTATATCAGACCAAATATATGCATGTGTATATATGTGTATGTATATATATTTGGTCAAATATATATGTGTGTATGTATATATATGCATGTATATATATATGGTGTTTTCACTGAATATCATAGCTTCTATTGAGTTCTGTTCATCAATGAGTTCCAGAACACCAAGCCTAATCCCACAACCCAGCAGAGATCATGTTTGCACAACCTGCTGGACACATCCACAAGGCTGTCCAACACACCTGTTGCATAGACACATCCACAATTAAACCCACCTTCTCCTCACTGCTAGGCTACTTTCCTCACCGGCCATCTTTCCACGCCTGGTCTTTGAAGGCAAAAATATTCTAAACACAATGATTTTTTTTCTTAATCTGGAAACTATCTAAGTAAATAGCAAGTCCTGAGCATGATCCTTCCTGCCCTGAAGTTCTTCTTGAGACTCTCCTAAGCCATAAGCTTCTCTTATTTCATGTCTCTATCAACTGTCAACTGAATGACTACACAGGTCCTCCGAGTCTACTGCATCCTTGCATTAAGCATCCTCCCCACAGCTTTCAAAGTTGTCTTCCTTTAAAAAAAAAAAAAGATTCTTGTTATTCATTTGCTTAAATTTTCAGATATCTATATATTACAGAAGGGGAAAAAAACAAAATTCACAAATATATCATGAAAGGACATTTTGCATGTAACCAGAATATAGCAGTTATTCATCAGACCCCCAGCTCCAGTTGCATTAAGCTTCTGCTCGCAATCTATAGATGACCTTGAACAATATCCATTTATGTCCATGGTTCATGTTATTGCTTTGTTTTGAAAGATCCTTTCTTTTACTGCCATCAGAATCCAGAAAGGTCATGGAGAACATAAATGCACAGTAGCTTTGGGTACCTACACAAGACCTGCACAAGACTGGACATTCTCTCATGGATGCGGAATTACCCAAGATGCTCCACCCTCCCACAGGAGCAAGTCCAAGTTAATCATTGTCAGTGTGTGTGTAGGGGAATTGGGGGACATTTTCTTCAATATTGCAGTCATTGGTCAGCTACCTGAGCTCCACTGAATGATTCCTCCTGCACAGTTACATTAGAAACTTAAATCAAAAGCAGTGGCTCAAAAAGAATTTTAAGAGGCATGAAAGTAGAAAGGAGAGTAGTTGGGAAGAAGAGAACACTATTTGGAAAAAGGGGAGAATTAAAGGTGACTGCAGGGGGTGAAAAGATCTGCAATGCATTTGTATATATGTGGAATTTTTTTTTAATAATTTTTTTAAAAAATAAATTTTCTTTTTTTCTAAATTTAAGTAGTTCTCCATCCTTCCAGATAAATGAAAAGAATCGATTTTACTTAAGTTCTCCATGACAGAATTATTTTTCCACAATATTTGTAACATATAATGCTCCTACTTTTCTTTTTTACATTACCCTAATTTTATTGCAACTTTACCTGTTTATGCATCAGGGGCCTTTCAATAAACAACAAACCTCTCAAGGGTAAGGGACTGATTCCATTGACCTTTCTCTTTCCTGTGTCTCTAATTAGCCTGGTAAATGGCATGTGTTCAATAAATGAATGACTGATTATCATTTCTGGATACTGTACAAATAAGTAATTACCCTTTAGAAATAATCGCAACCCAAGCTAGGGCTACACGATAGTTCATGGAGAAGAGCTAAGAGTTCAGAATTGTTTGAAAAGATTGTTTTGAAAGTAAATGTAACTATGCCCTTGTAAGCCATAGGTTTGACAGAAAAAGAAAGAAAGAAAGAAAGAAAGAAAGAAAGAAAGGGAGGAAGGAAGAAAAAGAAAGAAAAGGGAGAGAAGGAAAGACAGAAACAAACAAAGACACTGACATATTTATGGTAGTATGAAATCAAAAGTCTAGTAAGGAACTAAAAGTTAGGAACGCGTGTCTACTCTAAAGGTGGTTATCTCCCTTGAACAACGGGTAACCAAAACTTGGATATAGGATGAATGGATCCATAAATCCAGTGCAATGAGAGAAAACTACAAACATAATGCATGTACTCTCAAATTCTTCCTAAGGTTCACACAACTAAAACAACCTCCTCTTTGTTCACTGTCATACGTGCTAACCTCTTAATTCTGACATGTTTCATCATTGATAGTCAGATTAACACACATTCAAGAAGAAAGCCATTTACTACTAGGGATGCTTTAAATGGGTTGAAACTCCCAGTTTTTGTGAGAATTGTGCTCAAAGATGGAGTTGAAGAAAATACCAATGATCTGCCTTTCCTATTTTGTGTATATATCTTCTTTTCTCATTTATTTGAGGAAATGAAATTTGACATTCCAAATATCTGCCAGTTCTTGGGAAAAAAAATATTTTCGTGATGAATTGGGATGTTTGGTAAAATTACAGTGGTATGCCTCCTAAACTCAACTTGTTATTCATAATATTTGTTCCTTATACCAGAAAATAATAAATACAAAATGGCCTAAGAGAGGAGTAAATGTTAATAACTCAAAATAGGAAAGCACTTCTATCCTAGTAGGCCTCTTCATAAATTGTGTTCTCAACTACCTAATAAAGATTTGAAACAGCCAAGTTCCTTCAGCTACATATTACAGTGTCATAGATCTTAGCATAATAAAACCAATGACAAACCTTCAAATGAGAGGGGAAGAACAAATGTTTCCTCTCTTTAACTCTCTACTATTTCACACCAGTTGTGTGTCTTGCACAATAATCTCTGTGGTTGGGTGTCTTAAAAAAAAACTAACAGATCCTAAATTTTATAAAAACAAACATGAGACTGGGTATGAGAAACCTTATAATCAGAGACTTGAGAATGTAGAAACCATGTTTTTCCTTTCTATTATCCCAGTGGTAGTCTGGAGCCTGTGATTAATTTTTATTTCAATGAACACATGAATGAGGAAATAATCAAAGCTGTTTGTTCCTACAACTCATTTAGAAATGTTGACAACTCTACTCCATCATTAGTTCAAATAGTCTGAATTATTGGGAATGAAGCCATCAGGAGAACATTGCTGGGACCACACCTCATTTTTACATGGAATTCTTTACCTTCAGCGAAAGGGCAAAGTTCCTTTGCCTTTTGTCAGAAATGCAGGAGAGAAGGAGAGAGGGCAGGAGGGTAGAGGTGACTGGCCCTTCCTCTCTTCCTTCCGTGAAGTCCTCCTCCAGCACCTAAGTGCCTGAGGATGCTACGTTCAATCTCCCTTAAGTAATCACAGGATCAGTGTGTGAGCAACTGTGTGGAGAGACCGGATGTTGTGAATTTCATGTACCTTCCTCCACAGATAGCAAAACACTGGATGAATATGAGAGCTAGCACAATACAGAACTAGTGACTGCCATCCTCATCTGACTATGGAGGCCCTGAAAACACACATGCACATGCACACACTACCACCACCACCACCACCTCACCTCCACTACCACCACCACC
>NW_022196915.1:85723957-85726567 GCF_008632895.1 Mastomys coucha | reverse complement strand
CACCTCCACCACCACCACCTCCACCTCCACCTCCACCACCACCAAGACAGAATCAGCAGCATAGAGGCAAAACCCTCCTGTTCAAAGAGACACAGAACATTGACCCAGACTGCTCCACACTGACATATCTGGATATTGCTGCAGGCTGGCTGGCTTATACCTGTAATCACACAGCTAATAGCATTTTAACCAGAAATATGTCTCTCTTCCATTGCTGTTCCACTTGAACAATAGCCCTGGGAAAGCCTTTCAGGGTCCCAGGGATAGTTCAATGGAAAGATCTTGGACCCTTACTGTCATAATAGACTGCTCATTACTACTCTTGGCCCTATCATTTGGAAACTAGTGTTTTGAGTAACATCTGAAGGTCAAGGTTAAATACCTGCAAAGGCATACTAATAACTATATTTGGATACAAAATCATATTCTGTAAGTCTATCAGATTAGATGAGAAGGTAAGAATGCTGGTGCTAACCTGCTTTTGAAATATGGAAGATGAAACAGAAATGTTACGAATTCTAGGCCAGCCTGGGCTACATACTGAGAACTTATCTCAAAAAAAAAAAATTAGATTAGGATTTTTCATATAGTGTAACATAATCTCTTCCAACAAATGCTTAAATATTATTTGCAATACCACTTAGTTTTATCGTCTTCATACAAAACCATGTTCTATTATGCTGGATTTACTATTTATTTATTTACTATTTATTTATTTATTATTATTTACTGTGCTCTCTTTAAGACATACTTGAACGAGACCGAGATATTTAAAGCATTGTTGTTCACGCATAGCCCACCCTTCGTTCCTCTTTTCTATCTAGCCTAGCTAGATGAATGAACCTCTTTTGAAATGTGTGTAACGCTACCAAAAAAGATGTGAGTGTATACAGAAAGATGAAGGGTGGGGTCCTAGGTGCTTTTTCTACTTGACTTGTATGATTGAAAGCATTTTTTTTTTATTAAATCAACTGAGGTTAACTGTTTTTTTCTCATGGTTAAAGAGCAATAATAATATAATGAACAATAATAAAAATAAAAATGCATTCATTTAAGTCATTCAATTATTTCTTTTTACTATATAATATATGCCAGGCACTGTGTCAGACTCTGGGGCAATTTCAGGAATCAAGTCGACATAGCCACTACAGTTGATGGCTTCCCAGGGTAGAAGAGTTAGTTTTCTTTAAGTATATGTCCCTTTGTGAAAGACCAAACTCCACCAAATGGCCGTATGTCCATGACTATATTCATTTAGTGAGTTACCAAAACCATAAAAATAAGTTTTAAAAAAGGTGCTATGAGGATGTGAGAGGAATTAGGTAGAATTGTGATGGGGACAAATATACATGGTAAATTATTTGGAATTTCCAAATATTGGCTAAAATACATATTTAAAAGACAGTATTAGTGTAGTAGTGCAGGTCCTGAAGATCAAATGACTTTAGAAACACATTCATAGACTTTGAAAAAAAACAGAGAATTCAAACATTTACTCTGTTCCTGCCTATGAAACTTGCTAAAAAAAATCTGAAAAGTCAAAACTATGAGTTATTATCTACAAAAAGATGAAAATAACATACCTTAGATGGTTAGTCACTCAATTTGAATAGTAAGTTTGCAGTTTTGAAGGTGTCTGTCCCTGCCTAGTTGCACTGTTTGGGGTCTATGGAGAGTACGACGTCATGGGGGGAGTTTATGGTAGAGTGAGCTATTCACCCTTTGGCAGCCGGGTAACAAACAGGTAAAGGAGGAGTGGGCCTGAGATCCCAATACCCCTCTTAGGTCAGGCTTCATGACCCACCCTTTTCCCAGCAGGCTCTGCTTCTTCAATTGTCCCTCTTAATAGTCCCACACTGAGACCAAACCTTTAATACATGGGCCTTTGGGAGACATTTCAAAGCCAAGCTATAGAACAGAGAAACTTGTTCCAATGCCAAAGAGAAGTCCAAATACCTACTTGCTGCCCTTCAGGTCTTGGCTAAGGTATGAATTTATCTAATATAAAATTAGATTGCTCCATATGCCAAACAAATTAATAAGTTGAAATTGCAAAAGTTGAGCTGCTAGATGGCGAAGGAGTGATCATCAAATTCCCCCACAGACATCAAGAACATAGCTGAATACCTAAGCCAGCACACTTGCCAGCTATCTCTTCTCAACCAAGTTGATGTTTGATAAATATCCTTCAGATCCTTCAATCCATGGTGTGAAGGAGATGGAGGAACCTAAAAGTAGGGTTAATACAGCAAAGACAAGTTCTAAAGAAGTGGTTTGAGAGCTAGGAATCTGGATGTGAGCCTTGGCTTTCTCCCTGTCTGCCTCTGTTATGTGCCTTCCCAAGATGTGAGCCCCAAGAAAGGGTCAGATGCTCAGAACAGACTCAGGTAGGAAGGAACAAACCCAAGCTGCTGTTTTCCAAAGGCATGTTTATGTGAATCAATAGCACCAGCAAATAAAGCTGCTTCCTTTCTGACTTCATGTTGACTGGACTCCCATATAACACTAGGTCATACAACCTGGGCCTGACAATATGTAAGAAAAAGAAGCTGTTAGCAATCATGAAAGGGGGAGTAAAAAACATGGATAGGGGTGTAGAAATGCACTTAG
>NW_022196915.1:85701553-85723849 GCF_008632895.1 Mastomys coucha | reverse complement strand
AGGGAGGGAGGGAGGAGAAAAATGTGAGGGGGGTTAAATTAAATTTAAAGTAACTTTTAAAGTAAGAAATAACAAATATTCCAGGAAATTCACCAAAATGAATTAACACAAAGATTAAAAGTAGCAAAGTACAGAACATACGAACATAGAAATAAGAGAAAGAAGACTCAAAAGGAGGAGAGATTTGGAGCAGTAGAAATAATTTGAGAGGTGACTCTCCTCCAAAACTGTTGAAATACAGTAGCATTAATGACATTCCACACTTGGACATACAATCATAGTGAATACAATCATAGAGAATAAGAGACCAAGAGTTCTTAAAAGCAACTAATAACTATTGACCACTTCAAAGAACAAGTTTGTTCTTTGAAAGAGGAAGTCTTTTCTTCAATGGGCAGGTCTAGAGTCTACACATAACAAAAATAGCATCCAAAAAAGAAAGCTTCCGTACATGGGATGCTAAAGACAAATTTTACCTACAAATAGAATTAATATACTAATTTTTTTTTTCAGTTTGGAGACAAGAAAAGGGGTTAGATAAAGTCATTTTCAATGACAAAGTACTAAGAAAACTCACGCTGAGGAACTTCAGGTGTATTTTTTTATATTAAATGTACTCAAGTAATTGTTCCTATAAATTCAATCCTAGCAATTTATCTCAAACAAATAATAGAACAAGCATGAAAAGATGTAGTTTCAATGTGTTTCTGGTTATTGACTGTATGTTCTATAAAAATCTTGGAAGCATGGGAAATGTGTGTCAATAGAGGATTATTGGAATCACAGATGATGTATTCATGATTTACATTAGAAGATTATAAAGGGCTTTTGTACTCATAGAAATATGGCTTCGATGTTATAAGTAGGAAAAGGGAAAAAGCATGTTAGGAAACAGAATGTTTTGTTTGATCCAATGCGAATTTAAAATTACACTTTTTATTTGGGTAACTTTGCATACAGTGCAGGACAGTGGGAGGGTTTCACAGACTGTTCTATTTTTATTCTTTTTAGCGCGTTTTGTTTTATTTATTCATTTTTCTAATGGATGTGTGTTCCTGTGTCTGTGTGTGGGTATATGTGCATGAGAGCACTGCAGAAAGAGGCTGGAGTTGGGAACTGAAGCCCCTGCGGCAGGAGTCAGAGGAGGTTGTAAGCCATGTGCTTCTAATGCTGAGCCAGTTCTCCAGCCTCAGTTCCCTTTGAATCCCTTCCCACTACAATGGTCATCAAGGACCGACTTCCTGAGTAATCCCATATTTACTGAGAGGGTCCTGTCAAGTGACGCTTCTGCAGCTGCCATCTTGTTTAGACTTGTCTTTGCGTTTAGTTACGCAGTGGTGTGAATAAAGCCTACATGGAAACTTTTCCTGTGTAGGTCGATAAGCTGTCCACAAAAGACACTGGGACTCCGGTGTACACTGTACACTGCGTATACACCCGAGGAGCCGGGCTCACTAGACTACCTGAGTCACATGGTAGAAGACATTGCATGACTGTTGCAATGCGTGAAGATGAAAAGAAACCACAACTCAGACCAGATGAACATAAGTGATGGGTGGCAGCGTCTTTCTCTCCCACGCCCACTGACGCGTATCTCATTCTCTTTGAAAAAGTGACTTTCGCTTTTCCCAGACCACCGCAGCTCCTGGGACTCATGAGAGTCCTTTATCGGAGCTTCTTGTCCTTGCTTACTGTTCTCACCTGCTTCTCTTTCACTTTCTCTATTTTCATTTTCGTGAAACAAGACTCTGGCTGGAAAGATAGCTCAGCAGATAAGAGAGGGGACCGCCCTTCCTTGAGACAGAGTTAGGTTCCTAGCATTTGTTCTGTGTTAGCTCACACCAGGCTGTGACACCACCTTCAGGTGGATATGAAGCCTCTCGCCTGCCTGGGTGCCTGCACTCATGGGGGCATACCCATACACACAACTAAAAGAATAAAAATAAATCTTTAAAGTCTTTTGAAAAGATAAATTTTAAAAATAGAGGTTGGCCAATCTGCAATCTATTGTCACAAAAAGATATTCATTTTTTTTTCCAGTTATGGGAGAAACACCCTAAAGGACTTTTAATCTCACACTTACTTTTCAAGCCTGAAATTTTTACCTTTCAGTTTTGCAGCAAGCAAAGCCTGGTAACAATTTTTGGAGTTTGTCTAATATAGAGCCTGCTGCT
The DNA here is from genome assembly GCF_008632895.1 of Mastomys coucha. Taxonomy (NCBI): domain Eukaryota; kingdom Metazoa; phylum Chordata; class Mammalia; order Rodentia; family Muridae; genus Mastomys; species Mastomys coucha. Next base: position 85,721,675 of record NW_022196915.1, on the reverse strand, counting down.
TAAGCCTAGAGCTTCATTCCAATCCAAAAATATCACTGTCGATTTATAGCCGGAATCACGGGAGGAATTTGAGCAGCTTGTTGGATTGTTTAGTTGGAATATATGGAAAAGTTGAAGCTATACATTCCAACACATCACTGTAAATGATGTACTGTGGAAACTTCTAAGCAAGCCTTTCAGTCTGGTAAGTTTATTCAGCATATAGATTCAACAAAAAAGGAGCTCTCAGAGTATTCGCTATGAGTCTCCTGCAGCAGTCTTCAGGGGCTCTGTTAGCACGGAATGATGTGTCAGTTCCCTTCATCTTGTGGAAGACATAATTTTAAAATAGCTGAACTCCCAGACCTTCCAAAAAAAAAAACAAAAACAAAAAAACTTTCTCATAATCAAGGAAAGAGTAAATGACCTCTCCCAACTTTATGGGTTTAACATTTCCCTGAGATGTTTTATAAATCTCCTGAAGAACATGGAGGAAACATTGGAAATAAAATAATTTTCAATATTTTTTCTATACATCAATTTTTAATAATTAGTATGAAGCTATACATTTCCACAGAGATCAGGAATTACCTTTAGTCTTTAAAGTTTTTCCCTGTCGCGAGTATTTAGGACTACCTGCAGTGCAATATTTTAATTAGGAAGAATATATAGTTTTTTTTAAATGATCCTGGTTAATATAAACCTATCAACCTATCTCTGTGCAGTTTGTGGAGTGTGAATGTGTGGGTATGTGTGTGTATGGGTATTACTGGGACTCAAATCCAGGACCTGTGTGTGTTAGGCAAATGCTATACTACTGAGCCACACCACAAAAGCTACAATTATTGGGACTATTCCTTTTTCATTTTTGGAAACTTAAAAAGTATATAATCAGTCTAAAGCTTGAAGGCAGGGTTTCATCTCTAGGCCTCTATCTCAACACTAAGAAGGCTGAGGGAAGAGAATAATGGTTCTGGGTCAGTCTGGGCTACATATGGTCTGTATCAAGCAAAATAATGAGGCTCGAAGCTCTTCTTTTCTGTCTTTCTCTTCATTGTATCTCCTGACACATTTCCATTAAAACTCAAAGTCAAACGAAGAGCGGAGGGGCAGCACCCTCCCAGGCTCCGCCCAGTTCCTAGGGACGATTTCCTTCTCATGATCTGCACAGTCAGGTACCCTCACTCCTGTCCTTGGATTTGACCCAGACAGGGAAAACACGGGGACTCAGATGCATTCAACAACTCTACGCACCACTTATTTGTCCTTTATGTGCGGTTATGCCCAAACCTGCTTAATCTCACAGGGACAGGCATCCGCAGCAATTTCTAATCTTGTTTTCTAAATGAAAGTGGCCTTCCAAATTTTAATAGTACTTGTAGAATCTAGTGTCCTGTGAAATATCCAGTGTCTTTATTGGGATATTTTTCTCCTAATTTTTAGTACAAGTTAGTAAATTCATGAATTATGTTCCTCTATTTTAGTGGTTTATTAACAGTAAGTATTACATTTCATAAGCATAGCAAACACACACACACACACACATATACAGAGAGCATAAAAGAAAAGGTTAATATGTTTCACCAAATCTATATTTTCAATTTTCATTTAGACATGACAAATGGAACACATTTTTAGTACCTAGTGCCACCGAAACAAAGTTAATTGGGCTTTAAAAATTATAACTACATACCAACAAAAAAGAATGTCAATGACTCAAGGTGAAAAAGAGATTTCAGTCTTAAGGAAGATGTAGGATTTGAAGGAGTTGCTAGAATATTGATTGTCAGTACTATCAGAGGCTGTGGACAATCTCAGGCAGTTTTCTTAGGGGGCAGTGTGTATTAGCACAGAGTAATTAGAAGGGGCTCAGGGTGTCAATTTCTGTGAATGCGTATGTGGAATCATTGGGTGCCAGTGTCCGTCCTATATACTGGAACATCTGACAGCTTCCTATGCTGGCCCAGCAAAAGACCCTCCAGATACATGAGCACCAGAAATGCAGGATGGAGAGAGAACCCTCTGGCAAAATGGTAAAGGGGGAAATACAAGTCTATGTTTAATGTATGAGGCTATTTTTCTCCCAGTCTTTCTGAGTTTCATCATTTGGATGAGCCCAGGTATGTATCTCCCGGGAGGAGACTTGGAAAAGGAAGTTATTCTCTGTAAGACTGTCTCACCCTGAGACATCACATATAGGTGACATAGAAAGAAAGAGTGCCAGAACTAAGTAGCCGAGTCCTCAAAGAACATCCAGGTAGGTTTTTAATACACGAAAAGATACGCCAGCAGTCCCAGGAACTCTTCTTAGATGAAAAAGGTCAAAATTCAAGGAAAGGGCTCAGTCTCACAAAGGCAGAAAACCAAGCCAATACATGACTCACCTAGAATTTCCTGGGAAGTTCAAATAAAACAGAACTCAGAATAAGCAGTGGTTAAAAGAGTCAAACAAAAAAGTTAAAATATATTATCCCTGGAGACTTGAAAGAAGCTATTATGGGATGAAATTATTATAGGACACAATAAAAAGAATATTCCAAGAACAATTTCATTTTATTGGGAAATAAACACAAAAAATGGCTAAAATTAAAATGTCAATATAAAGAGACAGAGAAAGAACAGTACAGGAAAGCACAATAAAGAGATTAAACTATAGAACCCTGGAATAAAAAAATAGTTAAGGTAATTAAACCAATTCAATGACAAAATACACAAGAAATCAGAGTTCAACAGGAAAAATATGAAGGAGGCTGGTGCCTATAACTCCAGCATCTGGGAAGATATTTGGATCTAATGCAGAACTCTATGAAATTTCAGAGCACTGGGGATAAGCAGATAAAATCAATGCTTTCAAAGAGAAATAGATTCTGAATAAAATAATTTGAAATTGTGATATCACTGGATAATTCTACAACAAGGTCTGAAGCTGAGAGTTAAAGAAGTGATGTCTTCAAATTTGCTAAGGAAATGAGTATTTAAACAAATTTGGTTCCCAACTAAGCCATGCAACAACAGTTGTTGTTGAACAGCAAACAAGATATTTTCACCCATACAAACAATGAGAATATCACCACTAAATTTGGACCATGAGGGCATGTCCTAAACCAGAAGAAGACACAGGATCTTGACAACAGGAACCAGAATAGAGGAGAGAAGTTCCAACGTAGCCATCAATAGCTCTGAAGTAAAACTGGTCTGTACAGGAGCAGGAAAATGGCGGGCTCCAGAAGGTGTGACTCCAAGGGAACATGGGGAACAGAGAGTCACTAGCCAATTTTAGCTAAACAAAAAGAAAAATTCAAAGATGATTTGGTATGACCTGATTGCCAGGGTGGATTACTATCCAGTTTTTTTTTTTGGAGGGGGGATGTACTCATTGAAGGGTAAGGGGGAATGGAAGAAGAAGGTGAGAGGGTGGGACTGACAGGAGAGGAGGGAGGAGGACTATGATCATGATGTAAAGTGAATAAATAAATTAATGAAAAAAAACTCAAGAAGACTGTCCTTATTAAAGAATATGACAATCATCATGGCATGTCAACCTAGAAAAGCAAAATAATAATAATGATAAAGGAATTACAGTTATTCTAGACAAAATATAGAAATTATAATATATTGCTAAGGGCATGATAACATAAATGTCAATTATCAACTCAGCAAAACTATTATAAAACATAATTTTAAAAAAATAGGAAATGGGTAATAAGACAATACTGGTAATCCTCATAAGAAAGAAGTGTATGATAACTAAAAGAACAGTAACATAAAATATGAGAAAATTAACAACCAAAGATTTAACCAATAGATATACTGGAAAGGGGGAATATTGTAATTAGCAATCTGGAGAGCTATTTGTCTGTTTTATACGGTATTTTTGCTGCTTATACAATGTAAATACACTATTTGGAATACATCAAGCCTTGGGCAATGGCTCAGTCAGTAACATGCTTGCATGCAAGAAGGAAAGCAGTTTGATCCCCAGAAATCACTTTATAAAGTTTGATGCGGTGGCAGGCACATGTAATCCCAGTGTTACGAGGACAGAGAGGAGAGACAGGAGGATCCTTGGGCCAGTCAATCTATTGTAGCCAAGTGAACCCCAGACCCAGGAGAGAGACTGCATCAAAAACAAAGTAGCCCATGCTACTAAGGATGACCTCCATAACCATATGCACATATGTACAGTGTGCACACATGTACAAACACACATACAAAACAGATAAATAATAGTACATCAAGTGGACTAGAAATTAATTAAATTCAGAGGAAAGAAAGGAAAAGCCAGTACAGAAGGAGGGAGAAGAGAACCTTCCATCCATGTATTTATTCTGTTTTACAGTTATAAGATGTGTACCATACCAACCTTTTAAAATTTGGTACAAAATATATATTACTACAATTTATTCTCATTGATTATAAGTAAAATAAAGGTAAAAGAAGCATGACCAAAAGGAAAAGATCATTTCTTTTCGAAGAAAACTAATCAAAGCTTCCAGGGGCCTCTTCCCACCACCCATAGTATTGAAATAACAACCAAAATATCAATTACAGTTGTGGCACAAGACCTGCATAGTTGCAAGACAAAATCCCAGCCACACTGAGAAGAAGAAGTGAAGACCATGACCCACCCCTAGCCAACACCTGCTGGAAAATAGAAAATGGAGTTTTCTACTATAATAGGGTGTCACTGGGTATAGATGCCACACTCTGCCTAGGAATACTTGGCCAACACTTGGTCTACATTTTTTCTGCTGGTGTTTCCTTTTTAGCTTTTTTGTTTGTGTTGATTTTCATTTTTGTTGTTGTTTATTTGTTTGCTGTTTTGGTTTGAGAGAGAGAGAGAGAGAGAGAGAGAGAGAGAGAGAGAGAGAGAGGAAGAGGAATGAAAGAACATGAAGAAAAGCAGGAAGGATCTGGAAGAAGTTAAGGGATGGGGAAAACACAATCAAAATATACTGTATGAAAATAAATGTTTAAATAAAAGGTTTTTGTTATTTTCAAACAGCACTGTTAGATATTACCTAATGAAAGTGTTTTGTTCTGAAAGGTAAGAAATGTTGTCACTTGGTAATTTTGCCATTGTGTTAAACCTAACATGGCTGTGAAGTCACTATGTGACCTAATCTTACTGGACACTGTTATTTATGTAAGTATCGTTAAGTGAAGTGTTACATGGTACTTAACTGTACTGGGTTGAACAGTGTACCATAGAAAAATAGGAAAAGTGGCCTTAGCATGTGTGCATGAATTATGGTTTCTACTTAAAGTACAGGATATTCAGTTAAGTTTAAACATCGAATAAACAACAAATAAGCATTTTTAGCACAAATAAGTCCCATGTAATATTTCGGTATAATTATACATTATTTTTATTTATCAAAACTTTAAGTGCATGTGCTTTTTTCCCTCTTAAATCTGGCAACTCTAGTATGCAAGTAGATTTGTAGTGTACTGAAATAATGTCATAAAAAGCACGTTCTTCCACTTCAGGGCAGGGGGGTGAGGTATTAACAATAAATACAGATACACTACAGTCTGAGGCACCAAGGGGTCACCTTTTCCTTCATGACTTTGTTGGAATACCTGTCTGACTTCAGTGTAAAGACCTACAAAAGTCAGACTAAAACTGGGCATTACTGTGCACACTTGGAATTCCTGCATTGAAGATGTACAAACAGGTTGCCCTTTGATGCATGGCGTCTTGAAAGTCAGCCTGGTAAACATTTGACCTTGACTCTTTGTATAAACAAACAAGGTCAGAACAAAATAAGCTTTAAAAATGTCAGTTATTAGGCAGCTAAGTCTTGTAGGCAATAGTCATTTAGTAGAAAGCCACCGGAGAAGGCTAGATCCCAGTAGAAATCGCTTATTATGGGAGTCTTTAGAAAGAGCTCGGGAAACCTTGTGTTGAGGATAAACCTTGTGTTGAGGATAGCAATTCAGCCAGGTTTTACGTCATCAAAGGAGGCATAGACAAGGGAGACAGGACTGCAACGGGGTTCCAGGCGGTTAAACTTAGAAAGTGGACTGATAATGTAACGGTGGGCTTTTCCACCCACGCCCCAGTTCCTGAATAATAAGAGGCTATTTATGTATGAATAAATACCTAGGTCATAAGCTTGGGCTTGTTCCCCAGCTAGCTCATAATTTTTATTTATCTATTTATTTTTAGATATTTTCTTTATTTACATTTCAAATGATATCTCCTTTGGTGGTTTCCCCCGGGGGGAGGGGATCCTGTTCCCTTCCCCCTCCCCACTCCTCCCTTCCCCTGCTCATCAACCCACTCTCACCCTCTTCCTGGCCCTGGCATTGCCCTACACTGGGGCATAGAACCTTCACAGGACTGAGGGCCTCTCCTCCCATTGATGACCGACTAGGCCATCAATTATGAGTAGCTTGTAATTTTTATAACCGGTTTATTCTATTCTACATCTGCCAACTCTCCTGGCTTCATACATCCTACTTCCTCAGAGTCTGGGGACTTCCCTTTTCCTCTCCCTCTCCCTCTCCCTCTCCCTTTCTTCCTTTCCCTTTCCCTGTCCTCCTCCCCCTCTCTTCCTCCCTCTCCCCCTCTCTCCCTCTCTCCCTCTTTCTCCTCTTTCCCTCTCTACCTCTCCCTTTCTCTCTTCTCTCCCCTCTCTCCCCCTCTCTGCCCCCCCATGTTCCACCTCCTACTTCCTACCTTTTGCTAACAGGCCATCAGCTTTTCATTGATTAGTGATGCTTCCACACAGTGCACAAGAGATTATCCCTACATCATGAGACTTCAGACTACAGCTAACCGGGATATTTTGGACCATTCACTAACCCAGATTTTTAAATCTGATAGGATTTAGAGTCTTTGAGCAGAGTTTCAGTGGTGAAAAGAATCATAGTGTCCTGGATAGTCCAGGACCTCTAACAAGAGTCCTAGTTAATCATCATGAGTAAGGAAAAATGTGTCAGTTATTGGGGTCCACATAGAGAATCACTCAGGAATGTACCCATCTTTGGCTTGATCAAACTTAAGGCAACCTCCACACAGGTGCATTTGCAATTAGTTCAGGACCTAAATTCAGTGGTGGTGTGTTTATTTATTTGATTCTTTTTTCTGCCTTTCTTGCTCTCTTCTGTTTTAGACTCCGTCACATTCCTCAAGTGATGATAAAAAGAGTAAGTTTGAATGCAAGGTCTTAGCTATTATCTTACCTAAAGTACTCCCCAGTCCAGGGGCTCTTTCAAAGGCACAAATCAGTTTTGCATATTTGATGTAAAAATGAAAGACTGCACAGTGACTTTGTAGCCAGATTCTTGTCCTGTGGCTTTTTCACTTTATTATAGCTGTTTTTTCTATAACATTGTTTCAAATTCTTTGGAAGCATAGGAATACACACACACACACACACACACACACACACACACACATACACAGAGACACATATATATTAAGACAGCTATCCTGGTTAACTTGAGTCACTTGAGAAGAGGGAACCTGGGACAAATAAATACCCCCAACTCAAGTGGCCTCGGGCAAGTCTGGGGGCTTTTCCAGGTGAATAGTTATAATGAGAGAGCCCAACCCACTATGGATAATGCTATCTCTGAGCAGGTCCTGGAAGTATAACACAGTTAACTGAGAAAACCTTGAGCAAAAAGAAAATGGGAAGCACTGCGCTATGGCCCCTGTGTCAGTCCTGCCTCTCGGTTCCTGCCTTGAGTTCCTGTGCTGACTTCCTTCAATGACAGACGTTCAAGCTGCGAGACTGAACGAACCCCTTTCTCCCAAAGATGCTTTTGGTTGTGGGGTTTTGTCATAGCAATAGAAATCCTGACAAGGACAAAAGTTAACAACTGCTGAGAGCTTATAATTGTCACTGGAAACAGATGAGGCTAAGTTACACAAAATTCCATCAAGTGTCTACATCTATAATTTGCAGTTTTACAACTGAAGAAAATTCTGCTTTTTTTTAGGTGATGTAAATTGTTCATCTCACACAGTTATTAAAAAGTGAACCTGAGGTTCTCAAATCAGGTCTGGAAATTTGAAGATGTGCATTTACCCCCTAAGATGTGTAGAGACTAAAGATTTCTAATTCCCTCATTCCTTATGCAAAAAATATCCATTAAACATTAGTATATCATCCATATAGAGGATATAGTTGACTAACAGTGGTTAAGGAGCTTGCCCAATGTTCAAAAACTTTGATACACATGGATATATTATAATCGAATATTCTATATTCAAATTCAGTATTTGTATATTGAATATTTTATAATCAAAATGACAGATCTTTTGGTTCTTAAAATTGTTCCGTATGATTGAGAAAACACATGCATGCTGAAATACAGTCATACTCATTCCCCACACCCCAAGTCCCTCTGTGTTACTACTTGTTCTATGCTCCCCTAATTTGCTGCTGCAATCAGTAGGAAGGGAAAATTGGAAACCCAGAGTTGCTAGGCAGCTGTTTCTAACAATCATGGTGAGACAGGACATTGTTAAGCTCATTAAGTGAAATGACAACTTTTTAATTGAAAAAGTAAAGAGGATTGGGTCTTTGGCCCCCAGGGTTAACCTAGGAAATTCACATGTCATAGGAAAGAAATTAAGTGGCTCTGACTGTGGTTTACAGATGGGAGTTGACATGGGGAAGAGCAGATTCTGGCTGGCATCTGTGGAATACCAACGGGCTTTGTGTCATTATCGCTGACCAGAAAAGAGCTTTAATATGTTTGCCTAAGTGATAAGACTTTAAGTTCCTTAGGTATGGAGATTATTTCATAAATATTTCTAATTGACACAAAACCTGTATATTGCTAAGCCACTCAAGATTGTGTTTAATTGGATTGAGATATTATCTTTTTTCTGTATTCAGCACTCATTCTTGATGTCTTTGGACTATTGTCTCCTCTCTCACATCACTCAGGCCACTGAAAAGATCAGCAGTGTGTTGACTGCTGTCCTTCCCAGCCCACAGCAGAATTCTGTTCTCTCGCTCTAAGCATTACATATATTTTTAATTCATTTTCAATCATAAACATCTGTAACTTTAGTTTTTTCAAATCCTATTTTTAATGATGGTGCTTAAACGCTTTAGCCTCCATTGTAGCCCACCAGGGGTAGTGAGAAAGAAAGGATAATGGGGGAAGTGGAGCTGTTTAGAAAGGTTCTTTGGGGCAACTCCTGTCTGTATTGTCTGGAAATCGGCAGTTCAGTTCATAGGTTAGTAGGCAGTGGCAGCTCGACCAGCAGTCCAGTTTGGTAGAGTCGTGTTCGCAACAGATGTGACACGACCTAGCCTTCAGCCTTGGCTCAAGTCAAGTAAGGATCGGAAGGGACACCCGGAGAAGTTCTCCACTGTGCCTCTCTCAGGAAAGTGTTGCACACCTAGCTGTACCAGCAAGGCAAGCTCTGTCTCCATCACTCATGGAGTCCTATTTCTACCCTCCAAACATCTCATGTCCTCCTTGCCTCAGCACGGGTCTTGCCTCAGCACGGATCTTGCCTCAGCACAGGCATCCAATCAGCCTGAGTACACGGAAACAACAACAAATTACAGCACACCACCAGAAGTTTGTTGCTGCGTTTCTCTCTATGGCATCCCAACAAATACAAGTCAACTACACAACGTAAGGTGGACCAACACATACGTGTCGTTAGCAAAGTGTCCTTCAAAGGTGCCCTTTCATGTTCCTCCTTTAGCAGAACATCCCCGCTCCTGTGTCTGCTTCAGGGAAACGCTTCCTTCATGAGTCTGCCTTACCCTATCACCTGTGTCCACTTTAATGAAAACACCATCCAAACAACTTTCCAAAGAACCCCGAAGCTTCCACTTCAGACATCACACCCAGAGCTTGAACGTGTCCGCAAGAATACGGTACCACTGAGTAACTGAAATATGTGTCTGTCTGATTTTACTTCGTGTTTGCTTTGAGACAGGGTCTTCCTGTGTAGCCTTGCTAACTGTCAACGTGTTGTATAGCACAGGCTGACTTCAAACCCATGACCTTGCTGCCTCAGCCTTCTGAGTAGTGGGTTTAAAAGTGTGTGCCACAATACCCAGTTTCTGTAGGCTTTTTAATGTCATCTGTTTCCTAGATTCTAACAGACATTCTTATTACATTGAAATGTATCATTTAAACATACAAGAGATGTTCTGATTATATAGCATAATATGAAAGTAGCCTTTCAACACATCATACTGCACAATTTCTACGGCACTGCAGCAACACTCTGAAACACTAATAGTAGCAAACTTCTCAAACTAAATTATGAATATGTTTTTAAAAAACCATATGCTCTCAGTTTTGTGATATTCTGTTTTTCTTCCTTTAATTGCGTATAATTAGTAATAGATTGGCCACCAAAAGTTCAAATCCCTAAGACATCAAATTGTAACATACTGAATTGCTTATAGTTAAGGTCATGTTAAAGGGTTTGAGGGTCAGTTCTGTCTCAGGATTTCAAAAGCAGAGTTTAGACAGGTTTCATAGAGAAGAGATAATCTCTTCAATGTGTTTGATTCTAGTAAATGAATTTTGAACACTCACGTTATTAATGTAAAAATATTATCCCAGTGTTCCACACCTTTTGAACTAATAAAGATGATCTTGAATTTGTGACACTTCATGATACCAAAAATAAAATTAACTTCTGTGAACTTAGCTATAACTTTCTTGTTCTTGTTCTTCTTGTTCTTCTTGATCTTGTTCTTGTTCTTGTCCTTCTTGTTCTTATTCTACTTGTGCTTGTTGTTGTTGTTGTTGTTGTTGTTGTTGTTGTTCTTCTTCTTCTTCTTCTTCTTCTACTTCTTCTTCTTCTTCTTCTTCTTCTTTTTCTTTCTCCTCCTCCTCCTCTTCTTCTCCCTCTTCTTCTCCCTCTCCCTCTCCCTCTCCCTCTCCTTTCCCTTTCCCTTCCCCTTCCCCTTTCTCCTCCTCTTCCTCTTCTTCTTCATCTTATCCCAAATATTTGGAACACAACAATAAAACTTCAAAAATATCTGGGCAGGTTGTGGCTCACTCACACCAGTAATCCCAGGCTAATAAGCTCAAAACAGTCTAAAATATATAAGGAGAATCAGTTTATAAAAGAAAAGTTCAATTCCCATGCAGAATTTTAGGTCAGTGCTAGCCTAGAATGCATAAAGCCTTGGATTCAGTTCTTAGGTACACACACATACACATGCACACACACACACACACACACACACACACACACACACTCACACATTTTAATTTAGTGATTAACCAAAGTCTTTTTAAAAGATGCACAGGGGTCACTTCTACATTTGAAGAATGTCTACATTTTGCCTCTTCGGGGCAGGCATGAGAGTAGCATCATAGGACTTGTATTCTCTGTTTGTCTCCATCGTTACAGGTGGTAAGAGCTTTGTGCTGATTTAGGAGACAATGGTAAAACAAAGAGGGAACAGTCGGATCAGCATATGCCCTAGTGATTTGAAAAATGAATGGGTTGTCACTTGATCTGAGGATGGATGGACTCCTCCTTCTGCCACGGATGTGACCTTCCATTTCAGTCCTGAAGGAATGAGGACTATTCTGTTTTCTTGTCTCATGTGCCATGCTGTGCATGGCTTAGATAAGGCAAGTGAAGCAGAAGAAAGGTGCTAATTAGTGTATGACTGGAGAGAAGACAGATGCCAAATGCTTAGAAACTTGCAGACTGGCTTGTAAGTCATAACTGTTCTGGGTTTTGTTCTAATGCTGAGGATTAAATAAATTGTCAGTGTGCTGGGCAGTGTTTTGTTTTGTTGTCCATAATCCCATGCATGGTGAGCAGGCTGTCTGCAAGAAAAGCGCAGTGTGGCACACACTGCCAAGTCTCGCTGGAGCCTCATTCATTCTCATTCTGGAGTCAACCCTTCTCATTTTCCTTGGGAGAGAATTAGCAATGCAGCGCGTATCCCTGGGATCAGTGAATGGAAGGGATAATTTGTACAGATTACCCAATTCCTGCGAGTGAATGGGAACACAAAGAAAGGAGAAGCAGGAAAAGACCAGAGTAGCCAGAGACAAATGAGCCACTCGCAAGCCGTTGTCTGGACCATGCAGAGTGAGAACCTGAGGTCATGGTTGGAAACCGAAGGAGTCTATTGTTTAATAATGTTCAAACATATTCAAGAAGTCCAAAGCCTCTAGAAAAAGTCAATGTTTCTATAAGGAACATAGCCAAAGTTGCACAAAGCGACCTTTAAAGGGTGCCTTTAAAGACACATAAGAGATAATTATCAAGCTGGGCGGTGGTGGCGCACGCCTTTAATCCCAGCACTTGGGAGGCAGAGGCAGGCGGATTTCTGAGTTCGAGGCCAGCCTGGTCTCCAGAGTGAGTTCCAGGACAGCCAGGGCTATACAGAGAAACCCTGTCTCGAAAAAAAAACCAAAAAAAAAAAAAAAAAGAGATAATTATCGTAGTTGGTATTACAAAGAACATTCTACTAACCAGCTGTTGTAGAAATTTTAACGCATCCTAAAATATGAAGGGGCTGTAATAAATAAGTAATTAAAACATTTGTTTGTTTGTTTGTTTGTTTTCTTGAATATTGTTCAGGCCAAATGGTTAAAAAAAAAAAAAATTGTAGTCCGCATTAATGAAATGCATTGTGATCAGAGACAGAAAGCAAGGCCAAGGTGAATCTCTTAGTGAAGTGTTTACTTTACAAGAATGAGTATTTGAGTTTGATCCCTGGAGCCCTCTGAAAGTGCTGGTTGTGATGTTGTAGAGAAGGCTCAGAATTAAGAGCATTTGTGCACTTTCAGAGGAACTGAGTTTAGTTCCCAGCATCTAATATAGCGTGGCTTATAACTGCTTGCAACTTAAGTCCAAAGGATCCAATAAGACTCTCCTGGTCTCTGAGGTCCTAGCACAAGGGTACACACACACACATACACACTTGCACACAAAAATAAAATATATTCTTGTAAAAAGTGCCAGATAGAGCAGCATGTGCTTATAATTCCAGCACTGGGGAAGTGGCCACAGATGGACCTCTACAGCTTGCTAACCTGCAAGTTCAGCTTAACTTTGGGCTCCAGGATGATCATTAAACCTGAGGATAACATCTGAGGTTGTCCTCTGGCCAACACACACAAACATATGTGCACCTGCATGCATATGCACACACAATTTACACACACACACAAAGTTCAAAGGAAAGAACAAAAGAGAGGGAATTTGATTGAGCTGTCATATCTGTAATTGTATCGCAATATCAGAGATTACCAAGGGGAGACAGCTGGAGACTGAATTTACCTCATTTGCAAGCTATTAATTACCAGCAACGGAATTGGTACTTAGCAGTTTTCCTGCCTTATTATAATCATAAGTTCCCTACAATCTGGTGAAGAGTTTGCTCTTTAGAATCGACTCTGAACTTTCCTGAAGCCTTAAAATTCAATTAAGCCTTTCCTCAGCATCTCTGCCAGGAAGCATCTCCAGTGACCATGTGCTTTGTTTCTTCTGACTCCAGGAAGTTTTTGTTTTGTTTTGTTTTGTTTTGGTATGCTTTGCTTTGCTTTGTTTTTTGTTTTTTTTTTTTTTTTTTTTTTTTAATAAATAATGCAGAAAGATCCCAGTCCTCTCTTTGTATCCATAGAGCAGTGAGCATCAGAAAAAGGAATTCCTTATTCAGCTTTTTGTGGCCACCAAGTCTCAGATGTTCATATTTTGAGCTAAATGCCATCATTGTAATACATACTTCTTTCTCTTTATACATTTGAGTATCAAAAAAGAAAACACATTTAAGTGCCCATGTGCCTGGCTGCATATCTCACAATCCTCCTTCATTCTGTCTGCTTCTTCAGACAGTCCAGGGAAAGAGCAAAGACTGCAGTGATGTTGGGAGAACAAATTCTTTCTCATGCTGTCCCAAGATCAGTCACAAGGAACTCCACCTGAGCCCATTTTTTCTGCAGCAGAGGTTGGCTGGTTATTCTTATTAGAATGCAGTTGGTTGAATTCATCAAAGTATAGGTTGAGAAGTATAAGTGGGTTTTCTGTTAGTCTATGTCTTTAGGGAATTTGCCCTCCCACTAGTGAAGGTGACCACTGGACAAAAACAAGCAAATAAACAAAACCACTTAGAATATCCACAGAGTAAAAGTGTGAATAAGGATACATGTTGTATTAGCTGCTTTTCAATTGCTCTGATAAGACACCACGACCAAGGCAACTTACAGAAGAAATACTGTGGCTTCAGAAGGTGACTCCATGACCATCATTTTGGGAAGCATAAAGGCAGGCAGGCATGGTGCTGAGACAATAGATGAGAGCTTAAATCTTAATACAAAAGCCTAAGGCAGAAAGAGAGCTAACTGGAAATGGCATGAACTGAAATTTCAAAGCACACCCCTAATGACATGCCTCCTCCAACATGGCCACACCTCTTAATCCTTCCTAAATAGTTCCACCAACTAGAGACCAGGCATTCAAACATGTGTACCTCTAGGGGGGTATTCTCATTCAACACATACATACAAATACAAACACACAAAACTGTTAAGATCATAAGAAGTTCATTTTCCAAATACAACCCAGAAAAAAAAAAAAGTAGATGGAAAGATAACTCCGAGTTCACTCTCTGAATCAGTGCATGCATTAGGATTTACATTAGGATTTGCATAATGATTTATCTCGACTTTGCAGAAAACTCTTTATACAAAAGACTGCAATTTCCAATAAGCAAAGTAAATTAGAGACCAGTTTCTAGCAACATGCTATACCTCCTTAAGTGGTCCCCAAACTCCACACATGCAACAGTGTACAATCATCCAACCAACCTCAGACCCCCAGAGTCCTACTCAGAGGTCGGGATCTCCGACTCCCCCAAGTCACAACCAGATCCACACACAAAATAGAATCTCCAGCATGTTTTCATATGTGATAGTGCCTTGAAATTAGAATTGTTCTCAACCAGTAAGATAAATTTAAAAGTCTAAAGAGGAAGGTTTTGTAGTTAAAAACTTAAGGGGAGACGCATTGAGACGCATATGATGTAAATAAAAAGAATCCTTAGTTTTGGGGGGTAGAGGGTTGCATTTACAGAGAAAACATTTTTGATCCAACCATTGCAAACATTTCCACAGTTTTCCTATGCCAAGTACTCTGCAACCAGCATATCTATTTTTATAACAATGCTAAGCAGCATCCCTACTCTATAGATGAAGTTGAACTTGCCCAAAGTAATTAACTAGGATTTAAAGCCTGACTTTTGTCAATTCTGAATCCACTCCACAATAATGATGCTGGAAGGTACCAGGGATCAAGGAGAAGGCCTGCAAAATCTCTACTCACTCCTTGAATGGTTCCATGTGCTTCTCCAGCTCCCCCTGCCCATGCTTTTAATAAAATCGCACCTAAATATCTAAGTATTGCATCTTCTGAGGCTTTTGAGGTGAGATTCACAATAGTCTTTGAGGACCAAACACTCATAAGGCACATTTACATATTAGTAATTTCTCTCTGATAAGGGATCCTGAGAAAGGCTGAGTTTTAGGTTAGTTAGATCCTTGCCTCTGTAACTAGGCACTGGGTTTTCTTTCCTCATCAGCCCTGTTCAGAAGCTGGAAATCTCTGCATTTAAATTTTTCTTTGCCAAGAACACTTAGTGACTCAAGATGTGTACAAGTTTGTACATGAAATAAAATTATAACATTACAAGCTGGGGAGTGATGGCGCACACCTTTAATCCCAGCACTTGGGAGGCAGGGGCAGGTGGATTTCTGAGTTCAAGGCCAGCTTGGTCTACAGAGTGAGTTCCAGGATAGCCAGGGCTACACAGAGAAACCCTGTCTTGCAAAACAAAACAAAACAAACAATGTCAGCTGTCATCCACTGGCATTACTTTCAGTTATCTCATCCTAATATTGTGGTTGGTTTACTTCCCAATGATAATCACATTGGATCATGCTCATCTCAGAAAAGCACTTTGGAGCACTGATGCTTGATTTTCACTCTTGGTGCTACTCATCTAGAAATATAATGAGAGGTTCACGAGTCACCTATCTGCTGATGGATTGCTACCTTTGTCTCTAAATTTCTGTTATTATTTACAAAGAGATATTATCTCTTAAATGCCCCCAAACCTTCAAACTAAATGTGCTCTGGGGCATGGGGGAATGCAAAATGAGTCACTATTTCTTTAATATTTATGTTTCTTAATAGAGCCCCATCTACACCATTCATCCAAACCAGAAATGTTTTTAAGAGTCAACCACCATATTGTATCCTCTTATTTTTACCTGAAAAATAATTTTCCTTCAAATTCCTAGGACAATGCACATGCTAGACAAACACTCTACCACTAAGCTGTTATCTCCCAGCCTTCAAATTCCTTTCTACCTTCTCTTCCCATTTCTTTTGCTGAAAAGCTATTTGTTGACAATGCATTATTCCATTTTCCCTTCCTAAATAGGATTAGAGCAAGCACAGGCTCCAAAAGTCTAGCATATGACTGATGTAGCACCTTTGTATGCTCTTCTGTGGCTTTGGTAAGAGTGGAGGTTGGAGAGAATGACCTAAGCTTAGAAAGTGGAGAACAGAGAAGGCTTATTGTGTAGAGCCAAGAATGTTGTGTGAGAATAATAGAGAATTGGGCTTTTATGGGTGTTCAAGCACAGGCAAGCTAATGAGAACAAATGTGGTCCACAAATGTACAATAATGGAGATGTTCTTATTAATGTTAGTTTATATAGGCTATTACTAGAAAGATGTGGGAGCCTCTAAGATAAAGAGGATAAGGGTAGCCTTGAACACCCAGTACCTTAGATGGAGTATGAATTTATCAGATTATGGAATTTATCAGATTATCTTCCTATTATGGAATGAGAAACATCAGTATACAACATAGATAGGGTAGATAGTGTTCTGCCAATCCATGGCTTTAATGAATTACTTTGGAGCAATTCTCAGGAAATAGGAAATTCATGACCCTGTGATCCTTAATTCAATTGTCAATTTGATAAAATCTAGAATCACTACAGAGATGGGCAGGTGGTCTTTAGGGCAAGCCTGGAGAGTATTGCCTTGTTTAGGATGACTGAGGTGGGAAAGCCCACCCACTGTGAGGGGCACAGTGCCCTGGGCAAAGACTCTAGACTGTATAGAAAGGAGGAAGTGAGTTGAGCAAAATTTATCTTCCTCTGCTTCTTGCCTGTTGAGCTTGAATCGACTGCTTCAAGCTCCTCTTGCAGTGTCTTCCCTGTTTTGACATGTATGGATTATATACGTTAGTGACTGACTGTTAGTCACCAATAAAGCATTGGTGTCCCATAAAGAAAAGAAGTAAGAACACTTTCCTTTGGAACCACTTAACTAAAAACAAGTTCAGATTGAAACTCTGCACGTCATGCTCCATGTATCTTCCATCTTCTGTCTCCTGTATGAGGCTGAATCTATGCCTACCTGAAGGCTGTTTTGTGAATCTGTTTGTCCCGGTGTCTTTGTGTGTCTGTTCACTGTATGAACTGTGTGTAAGTATGTCTATGTGTTTGCATGTACATAACAAAGTGTGTGTATATATGGGAGGAAGAAATGCAATGTTTTACAAAAAATTTTACAGAGTTTTATAAGGAATTATATCACTGGCTTCAAATGATCCCAACTGACTCAGATAGCACTCATCATTGTTTATGAACCAATAGCCATAAATGGTTGCCTTTAACCTGTATGTTAGATTTTAGAGAGTTGCTTTCAAATTCAAATTCTGTATTTGCTGCTTTCAGCAAATGATACACATGCATTATCTGTGTCAGGGATGTGGAAATATACATAATTTAAGGCTCCACTTACGCATTAACTTAGGTGGTAAAGGGTGATTACATGGGAGACCAATGTGGCAAGTACGGTTGATTTTTACATTGTGCTCTTAAAAGAAGGTTAAACAAACAGCCTGAGTACACAGTAGGCTAGCAATCTTAAGTTGTAAGTGTCCTCAAGGTGTATTATTAACTGTGGCTGTGAGATATAGCAAGAGTTCTGGTCTCATACCTCGAGGTATTTTCAGAATTGCCAGATTGATAGACAGCACCTGTTAACCAAACAAGTCCTTCCACCCTGAAATTGCTGTTGGCCCAGTGGTCACAGCCACAGCACAAAGTAACTCAAAGAGCTCCTAACACATGTGTACAGACACACACACACACACACACACACACACACACATACAGGCACATACATATGCACAGACAACATAGCACAGCGCACACATATGCACTTATAGTGCATGCATGTTTGAAAGAAGAGGCTTCTTGTTATTATGGGCTTAGATTTGCATCATAGAAACACAGAAGGCTCTTGTGATCTTCTGTATTACCTGTTTATTTTCTTCTGCTGCTTCTCTCCTCTCTTACCTCCTCACTCCTGTCCTTTTACTCCTCCACTTTCATGTTTTGTTTGTTTGTTTATTGGTTTCTTTGTTTCCAATAATGTGCATATACTAGTTTGGGGATTTAAAATATAAGAATGAAAACATGAAAAGACAAGGGGAAGAGGAAGAGGAAGAGGAGGGAAAAAGAAGAGAGGAAGGAGAAGGGAGGAGAAGGGCAGTAAGAAGGATAGTGAGTGCCAGCCAATGGGATGCACACACACCAGCACTGGCAGTCTGCCTCCATTACAATTAGACAGGCTACAGCGGAGAAGCACATGCTCCAGTCCCAGGTAGCCTGGCCGAAACAGATAAGGAAACACAGGGCCACCATATGACTTGGCTTCAGGAAGCCCTTTCTGTTTGTAACCAGTATTCTGAGACCACTTAAAATCAGATCCAAAACTAATAGTTCCCACTGCTGGATTGCAACGTCAAGCTGAATCGTCTGACTTGCCAAGTTTCTACGGTTAAAATTAATACTGTGTTTGGCAAAAGCTGTCACACAAGCAATTGGAGCCATCTGAGAGGAGCCAGAGGAGCCTGGCTTTCTCTGCTCCTGGGTCCCTGTGAATTATATCTCTGCATTCATCTGCTTCCCCGACTAGTGAAATGGGGTACAAATCAGTCACAAGAATTCAAATGCATCATTTGGTCCAGGGATATGCAAAGTGAGAGCATGGGTTTTAAAAAGGAGTCTGTCAAGAAGAAATCAGAGGGGTTGTTTTAGGAGTGTGCAGAGGAGTTCACAAGAATATGCAGACATGAATTTTCCATTCCCTTAACCAATGAGTTGATTTGAAAAAATGTAACCAGATTTATTCCAAGCTTGGAATGAGAAAGGAAAAGGGAGGGAGTGGAGGTACCGACTTAGTCTAGAAAGACACATTCTGAGTCCCAAGACACCTACAAAGCAAGCATGTGACTAATGCATGTAACCAGGTTAGGCTCCCCTTCAGTATACCTCCAAATGGAAGGTGAATTTGTTATAGAACTATGGAAGATTGAAGCACCACTTAGACAATCTTTCTCAAATAATTATCTGGGACACACAATCTGTATACAGTGACCTCTCTGCCAATTCTCTCCAACCAGCTCCCTACCAAGAACTCTAGTTGTGTGGGTCTAAAGATGTATGTGGTCTAGCTATGACTCAGTGGTCACAAGTGAAGCATCACATAACCAATGGCCAGTGTGAAAGAAGACTGACGGATTAAGGAAAAGACACTCGTATCTCCTAGCATCATACAGAGTATCTTATCACTCATCTCTCCTATTCAGCTGTGCTAATCAGATCCTTGATGGGACTGATAAACCATTCCAGAATCATTAAAAGGGATGTCATTTAAAATGATGTCTCAGCAATACTGTTTTCTCCTTGACCAGAATTTGAATGCAGTGAGAGAGGATATCTCTTCAGAAGCAAGTGGGCCCTGTAAGTCTATCTTTTGTACATATCTGTCACTCTGATGTTTCTAGTGATAACAAATGAAGCACTACTCTTGGCTCCCAAACTCTGATGAAAGCACAGGCGCATCTAATCAAGGAGAATCCAGCTCAGTGAGGATGACAATAATAAGTGAAACATTCTCTCTGCTTTGGAACAATGAACGCAAGAGTAGAGCTGATCTACAAAGAGAGAGAAGAAAACCATTTCTACAGGGAGAGCATGAATGTGTCTAAGATGGTGAATGTGTGTTGTGTACATGAGATTAACCGATCTTGACTATTCCAGTGTCCAGTGTACACGGGTATTTATTCTTTTTTTTTTTTTTTTTTTT
>NW_022196915.1:85698463-85701514 GCF_008632895.1 Mastomys coucha | reverse complement strand
TTGAAAGAGACTTTACTGACTCTGATCTGGGCATCGGAAGATTCCCAAAAATTAGCCCTTTTACCCAGCCTTTTATAACTACATCATACATTCTTTTACCTACTACCTCCTTACCCTTCCTTCTTTCATCCTACCATAAAACTTTAAAAACAGTATATTTAGACCAGAAAGCAGTCCATTTACTTGCCCTTCAATCTGTCTTATGTCACTTAATAAGTATGACTTTTCCCGAGAACTCAGGAACAAAATATCTTTTCTCCCTAGATAGGGGATAAACCACAGACCGAAACGTCGTTTAGTGATCTACTGAGCTCACAGGCACATGTGCTAAGGGTTATTACAGAAACATTAAATGACACAGAGGTACCACCACTCCACTACGGGTGACCACTCATGAACGCTGCATTCCTGAAGCATCCTATTAAAAGCATAGGCAGCTCCACCAAGGGCTCAGATATTCCATGCAATTCTTTACTGATGGTATAACCTTATGGAGGGTTCTTGGGAATCTGGGAATCTTCTCAGTTCCCTGAGCCTTATACATCTCGTGAGCTTCCTTGCCCTTGTGAACCTTGTTTTACTCTCTAAGAGGGGATGCTTCCATTTGGAAAAGACAGCTATCCCCCACCATGCTCTGCACCCACACCTCAGTCACTGATCTATCTCGAGTCTCACACACTTAGCAATTCTGTTAGCAAGAAGGCTTTGCCTCCCGATTTGCTCTCTTTCTCTCAGCTGCTTGTGTCCATTAGCCACGAGCAGTGAGGGGCAGTAATGAAAATCTAAAAACCCCAAACCCCTCCCTTCTCAGGAAGTCCTCCATAAGTAGGCCTAGAATCAGTAGAAATATTTCCCTCTCCGCTGTGTTCAGTGGCTTTCTTCTCTCTTCCTTATGGTAATAACCATGGTGTGGTCTCCTGAATGACACTTCTCTTTTCCCCACATCAATGCCATCTCCTTACAAGTATGAAGAATCCTCTTAACTCTGAAACTTCACCTTTAATTATCTCAAAATCCCCAGCATCCAGCTGCTGTAATATTTGTTGACAAAATAGTTAGTGATCATTAGTTGATGGATATCACCAAATGTCATAAGTCACTGACAATACATAGTCTTTAGCTATGAAATAGTAGTTTAGGGTCAAAGAGAAGATTGCCACAGCCTTTTGAAAGATTAGCAAATTTTTGTCAGGGTATCAATTTGACTTCATACAGACACACAGAAATGCATGTACACATGCACACTTGCAAACATTTACACATGCACAAGCATATGCATTTTGTATACATGTACACTCATGCACGCACTACCATTGTCCACTTACTCAAGATTCTGTCATCAATCAGCAAGGAGAGGAAATGTGAAACTAACTCATCCATTAGGCTGTGGTGGCCTTGGTAGAAGGAGCCTCTGTAGATCCTATCACAAGCAAATTCTGCTTGAATACCTCTTTAAGACATGAAACATTCTGAAAAGTTCCCTTCAAAAGTACAGCAAGCCTTATCTACAAGCATCCTCTATGCCAAGCATGCTTTTCTTTGTCACAATTTATTGAGAGTGTGGCAGGGTCAACATTGTCTGCCCTGCCTGGCAGTAGTAAAGGAAAAATGTAGTTTCTTGAGTTTATACATTTAATATTTAATCTCATTTTGTTCTCAAGCTCCCACATTCCTGGTTGATGGGTGATAACATGACTAGTTAATGGATTGTTCAGTCTCTTTGCTTTGGGACTGAATCTATCCCTTTCCATTTCACCACCTCTATTTCTACTTTGATTCTTAGATCTATGGAGGACTTTCATGAATATGAGCTGCGGAGAGTAAGGCATCTTGGGGTCCTGCCCAGGTCCTCATTGACCTCTAGTATAATGTAGGGCTGGCAGTCACTAGTGTCCTAGAAGCCTTTGCAGTTGACGTCAAGGTCCAGCAGTTTTATTGACTATTGCACCAGTTCTACCACACCTTGATTGTCCTTAGAGCTGTGAACCTCAGTGTCAGCCAAGTCCTTTCAACCACTAAGTCTTTCTTCCAGCAGTGGCTTCAGCTGTCCAGACTGCAACAGAGGTCACTCTGTCTTGGGCAAAGGGCTGGCTCATGGATAATCCTTCTTAAGACGTTCTGTGTTTCCTGCTTGTCAAACACATGTGACTTTAGATCCCTCCCATGGTACATGAGGCAGGGATGCGTGCAGAAAGATGTAAGCATGGTTGACAGGAAGGCAGTTCCTACGTCTTGAATGAAAACAATGAAATAAAAGGACATGGAAGACAGACTCCTCAAGTCCTAAGGAGGACTCTCCTCGAGTATGGAGAAGATTTTTATTGTAGATATAAGGAAGAAAGCAGACGGGTAGAAGAATCCAGGCTGAATGAGGTTGGCGGATTAAACTGGACCGTGAGAGGTGAGAAGAGCAGGCAGAGCAAGAGAGGATCTGCCTTATCAAGAATGGCAGCCTGGGCCAAGAGACCAAGAGGCTGGTATAGCCAAAGTGGGAGAGTTATATAAGGATCTGGCTGGGAAAGGAAGAAGCTCCTAGTAGGGAAAGGGTTAGGGTGGGGGTGGGTTGAGGAGTGCAGGAAGAGCCACAGGTACTGAAGAATGCTTGGAGGGCTGGCCAGCTCTGCTTTAGTACGTTAATAGGTACTTCAGTAAGCCACAAAACAAAAACAAGAAACAAAAAAACAAAAAACCTAGCAGGATAGTGCCAAGCATGTACCTGTGAGTAGCACTAGCCTAGAAGGTGTCCTGTTAGACTGAAGACTTCTACCAGATGGTGCCCAGAGCAGTCAAGAGCAAGGATTACTGCTGTAGACATCGCTCTTTCTCAAAGTTTTTCTAATAGCCTTTGACTGCCACACCCCAAGGCTTTAGTCTTGAGGTAAAACCAGGACACACACGCGCACATGCACACGTTTTGCTTGGCTTGGCCTCTTCACAATTTTAGGACCAATTTCTGGTCTGTTCTTTCCATATTTGGACAGGAAGTCTCTCCTCTCTCTGTCTCTGTCTCTCTCTGTCTCTCTCTGTCTCTCTCTGTCTCTCTCTGTCTCT
>NW_022196915.1:85692639-85698453 GCF_008632895.1 Mastomys coucha | reverse complement strand
CTCTCTCTCTCTCTCTCTCTCTCTCTCTCTCTCTCTCTCTCTCTCTCGCTCTCTCTCCCTGTCCCTCACCAACATTTTTAAAATCTCACTGTGGAAAAGCTTAGCTCCTGTTAGGAATGCTTTTTTCTAAGTTGGCTTTGAAAGCCAGGACTGATCAATGTCCTCTTTGTTTCCTTTGGTATCCGCCCTCCTCCCAGAAGAACAGCCATTGACGAAAATGGGTGGAGAGCCTTGGAGGCAAAAAGAAGTTATGGGATATAAAAATATTTCATAAAATGCCTATTACATTACAATCTAGGTAATAGAAATAGAATAATTGTGAAGGATTTTTATGGCTTTGCCTCAGTATTATACTATACTTGCTTGATAATTCCATAAAATGGTAATTTACATGGAAACCCTTACCTATTTCCTTGCTGTACACCTATCTCATTACAAGACAGGAGGAGTGTGCCTGTTATATTTCTTTATGGGGAGAGTCAAAACTAATATCGGCACTGTAAAATATAATTAAAGAGCTAAAACTTTAAAAGTACTCAGAACTCCACTCTCTGTCGTCCCCCCACCCCCACTATGTACATGTAAACATCTAGAGGGGGCCTTAGTTTTTAAGTGAATGATCCTTATTTTACCCTGGGCATTTCAACATCAATGGCAATTTTGCTTCACTTTCATGAAAACTGAGTTGCTAGGAGAAAATCCTCAATATTCTTATTTTTCCAAAAAAAAAAAAAAAACCCCAACAATAGTAATGCCAAAAAATTATATTATGTAATTCAAAATAGCCACCCCCAAAGCTACAAAATATACGTAGTTTTTGTATACTTTCCCTTAGGTTTATTATAAGGATATAATTAGTCGTGTCATTATTTCCATTTCAATAGCTATTATATAGCTGGAATTTGCTATAAAGGCCATAAATTTTACTTTTCTGAAATCTTACCCCTTAAAGCTAAAGCTGAACACAAGTTGTCATGTTCATCTTACATTTTGAAAGTTTTTCTGAGAGGCAAGAATGTTGAAGATACAAAATTGGCTAATTATTAGGAGGGAGACCTCAATGTTCTGAAACTTCTATTGCATGTATTGCCTCTCCAAGTGTATACATTTTATTAAATTAAACTAAATTACTTTTAAGAATATTGAAAGCACATAATTTTGAATGCTAAACCAATATTTCTGTACCCTATAGTATCTTTTAAAAATCCACTCCTGGGTTGTCACCCCCAAATCCACACAAGACAACAGTGGCACAAACACACTCCAGGGCTTGGGGGATTTAATGAATGGGTTATGGGGAATTTAACAAATGGATTACTTGTATCATTGTGAAAGCCTTGCAGGTGAGGGGGCTTTGCTGCAGAGCAGAGCTGTGTGCACCTTCGACAGAAAAGCGGATGAGGCATTATTACAAGGGGAGAACTTCACATGAGGAAACTCTGCTTACGAATACACATTTCTGTTACAAGTGCATAAAGCATTTTAAATGACATCAAACATAATATTCTTTCCCAGTGCTTACTGGCCTGTCCCCACTGACAGGCCCCTGTGACTTTGGGTCAAGGATGTGGCCAAGCTAAAGGCCACCACCCTGCAGGTGAAGGGCCTGGAGAATTAACAGCCTGCCTTCAGTCTGTTTTCTCTTTCTGATCTCCAGCTGGTGTTTCCTGTTGGCAAATTCCACCTCCACTGAGTGGCTAAAGAAGCCTACTTAGATGTAGGTCAGAGTCCTAGTTTCCAGAGGAAGGTGGGAATGTAGGAGAAAAACTAGAAGGGTAAGTCCTCTCATGTAATCAACACGTCTTCTTGCAGCGTGTGCTCTGAGAGCACATATATAGGCTCTTTGAAACAGACATTTGCTTAAAAAGACATAATAAAGCTGATACATATATATGAAAAGTAAAATCTTTTTAAATAATGATCATAACAATAACTGTGTCATGGTAACGATAATTATCTCGACTTGCCACAAACAAAGTCCTTTGAGAAGAGGGACTCTGAGTTGAGATGTCACCCTCACATTGGCCTATATCAAGCAAATGAAGAAAACTCAGAAAGGGAGAGGCAGTCTTTGCTGGGGAAGAGCACACTAACTGACTCACCAGTATCAAGTGAAAATAAACATACAAGTACATGGAATAAACATACAAGTACATGGAATAAACAGGTTATATTTAGAATACCTATATGCACACAATAGCAATGAATGGGAAAAGGAGAGCCATCAAATGGAAGGAGAGTCAGAAGAGGTATATGGGGGAGGGTTCTGAGGAAGGAAAGAGAAAGAAGAAATGTAACTAAATTATGATCTCAAAAATAATAACACTCTTTCATAACTTTTGAAAAAGATTGTCCTATAAGCTCGTCGGTCAGGCATATTCTTGATTAATGATTGCCATGAGAAAGCCCAGCTCAATGGGTGTGGTGCCATCTTTGAGATACATGTGAATGCTATGTGAGTCTTGGAGAGCGAGCCAGTGCGCAGCATAGCTCTACAGCCTGTTTCACATCCTGCCACAAAGTTCCTGTCTTGAATTCCTGATCTCCCTTCTCTCTGCGATAGAGCGTGACCCAAAAGTTGTAAAAATGGAGTAAAACCTTTCCTTCCCAAGTTGCTCTTGATCATGATGTTTTGCCAGAGCACTGGGAACCTAATAAAGATAATAGAAAACACTCTTTTTTGTAGTTTCATTACATATTCGTACAACTCAACATTAGTTGTGTTAAAAAGACTTTATATTTGAGGCTGTCAGTTATAAATCCCTCCTCCAGTTTATAAAATTTTTACTTTCTCCTGATTCCTGTTTCCTGAAATAGAAGTCAAGATTGAGATTAACAAACTCAGGCATGTAGCCTTGAGTAAACCAATCAGACTTGACAAACAAGACTGGCTTTGGAAGTAAAAATGGAAGAAAGAAGAAAATTGCGTATGAGCTTTCTTTTCCTAGACAGTACCTGAAGCATAAGATAGAATCCTGTCATTCTAGACACAGCTCAGAGAAGAGCAGTTTCTGGACTCAGCCCTCTCTGTGGATTCCCATATCCTTGTCCAGCCAAGCTCTGGAGTCAAGATAAGTCTCTGGATTAGAGGCCCTCCGTCTGATTTTCAGGTCATCTCAAAGATTCTCCAAATCATTCTCAATAACTTACCTTCTATTAAAATGAACAAAATTGTTTTTGCTATTGTTTCTTTTATATATCTTTTTGATAAACATTCTTAAATAACATTTTCGAACAATCTTGCTATTCTTAATGATAAAGAAAATGAATCTTGAAGAAATGTATATACATGACCCACCAAGCAAAAGTACCAAGAATGGACACATTACTCTAGTGCCAAAGCCCAGTCATGTCACAGTTCTGAAGTGGCCTCTTCACTCTGCCTCCTTTCTCTATGCTTAATAACCAACAAGCTCTTCCAAAGAAATAAGTCCTGAAAGTTAGGCTTTGGAGAAGGTGAAGACAAGAAAGCTCTTAGCTGAGGGGTTTGTTTCAAAGTAACTACATAAAAGCCACAGAGGAGCTGGAATTGTTAGCGATGGAAGCAAAATAAATAAACAAACAGACAGACAGACAGACAAATAAGTGCTACAAGTCAGGGTGAGAACTGTACATGTGACACCTATCACAAACTGAATTTTTTTTTTTTTTTGCTTTCTCTCATCTTTAAGCACTTTTAAATCTGAAACTCTGATGCCAATATATATTTTTTAATTAATTAATTTTTAAAATTTATTTACATTTCAAGTGTTATCCCCTTACCTGCCCTCCCAGGAGCCCTCTATTCCATTCCCCCTTCCCCTGCTTCTATGAAGGTGTTCCTCCACCCCCCCATCCACTCCCACCTCCCCGCTCTCAATTCCCCTACACTGGGGCATCTATGGAGCCTTCATAGGACCAAGGGCCTCTCTTCCCATTGATACCTGACAAAACCATCCTCTGCTACATATGCAGCTGGAGCTTGATTGTCCTTGGGATATAACAGACTTGGTGTCTACTGAAGTTTAAGCATATGTTTTACAAACCAAGATTTTGGACACAATGAATATTGTATCACACATGTCTACAACAGTTCACTTGTTTAATTAATGTATTCTGTTTGAAAACTTGAAACATATGAAAAAATATCTTAGCAATACAAAGAGAATTATGAAATATTTCAAAGAAAACAAAATGAAGGAATGAGAGGAAAATTAAGTTTGATATATTTTGATAATTTTTAAATGTTCAGCCTTTATACTGTCTGCAAGTTGAGACGTCAAAGGCAGAAATTCATTCAAAGTCATTATTTGCAGGGCTAGTCCATATTCACAAATAAGATACGGGTTTGTGAGCTTTAGTGGTAGGCCTTGCTAATTCTGCATAAAAATATCCATAAAATACAATACCGAGATATATTACATACTATTAGCCTGTGAGATTTATAAAAGTAAGTTAGGTCCTGATGCTGCGGATTTTGTGAATGAGATCAGGTGACCTAGTGAACGGATTTAAGAAGGAAGTGTACCTAGCTTGCTCTTTTGACTTTTGCCTCTTGAGGTCACGACATTCTCATTTCTACTCTCAGTTTCACCTCCCATGGGATGATGTAGCCCTCCCCACACAACTGAACCTGCCAGGATCTTGCTCTTTGACTTCCAGTCTCTAGAACTGTGAGCAAGGAAATTTATGTTCTTTATAATTTTCTCAGACTCAGGCATTTGGGAATATCAGCACTAGCTGACTAAGAGAGTATCTATCAACAAATGAGGAGATAATGGAGATCTTTTCAGTGAATTTCAGATGTATTCACTTCATTACAGTTCCTTCATGAATATTCTTCACAACAAGCAAAGCTTGCCTGTAATTTTCTCCACCCTCACCTTTCAGAACAGTTTTATGGGTACAATGGGGCTTGATACTACCCACACTTTCTCTTAGCTTCTCTTCCCTGTCCCCTGCCTCTTCCTTCCTCAGGTTATACCTGCCACGTCAGCTATGCTGCCTGAAGGAAACAGAAATGAAGTATTTCCCTTACAGCATATGCATACACACACACACACACACAAACACATACATGTAAATACACATCCACATAAACACATACACACACCCATATACATACATAGACATCATGGTTACATAGAGAGTTTTTTGTTTGTTTGTTTGTTTAAAATAATATGTTTAATTTTTTCTTGAATTTTCTCAGTTTATATAAACCCCTCTCCAAGCCTAGGGAAGAAACATTTAGCCTTTTGCCCAATGCCTGAATCTTGTAGGCCTTTGGAAGCATCAGTGTCTGGGTTTGTGAGCCCCTCTGTGGCTGCTGGATGGCTTTATTTGCTGAACCCTGGTTGGCTAGAAACAGTATCGTGGGATGTTTATTGGAAGCCACCTGACTGGGTGATGAAGGGGCTTACCAGAGATTGTGTACTTCTGTGCCCTTATACATGGGTTTACAAAGCCATCAGCTAGTCACTGTGAGGTGGAAAAAGAAGGAAATGATGTAGCAAGTCTCCTTGGTCTTGTCTCTACTCCCAGGTGGCTTCAGTAGTCAATTTGACAGTTCAGACTTATCTGAGGGAGACTCAGTTGAGAGATGGCCTGTGGGTATGTCTATGAGGCATTTTCTTGATTGCCAATCAGTGGAGGTGGGCAGCACTCATTGTGGGTGGTACCATCCCCAGGCAGGGCATCTGGCCTCTTTAAGAAAACTAGCTGTACAAGAGCTCGAGAGGGAGCAAGTAAGCTCCTCCATGGAACACTTTTCCTTAAGTGTTTTTAAAAAGCTTTAAGATCCTACATTGGTTTCTTTCTTTTTTTTTTTTTTTTTTA
>NW_022196915.1:85691210-85692368 GCF_008632895.1 Mastomys coucha | reverse complement strand
GACCCTGTACTCAGTTCAATGGATGGCTGTGAGCCTCTACATCTGTATTAGTCAGATACTGTCAGAGCGTCTCAGGAGATAGATATATTTAGGCTGGCTTGTCCTTCCTTCAGTCTCTGCTCCATAATCAATCTCTACAACTCCTTCCATGGGTATTTGGCTTCTCCTTTTAAGAAGGAATGAAATGTCCACCTTTTGGTCTTCCTTCTTCTTGAGTTTCTTGTGGTTTGTGGGTTGTTCTTCCTGTATTCTAAACTTCTGGGCTAATAACCACTTATCAGACAGTGTATACCATGTGTGTTATTTTGTGATTGGGTTACCTCACTCAGGATGATAGTCTCCAGATCCATCTATTTCCCTAAGAATTTCATAGATTCATTTATTTAATAGCTGAGTAGTACTCCATTGTGTAGATGTACCACAATTTCTGTATCCACTCCTCTGTTGAGGGACATCTGGGTTGTTTC
Source organism: Mastomys coucha (assembly GCF_008632895.1). Classification (NCBI taxonomy): domain Eukaryota; kingdom Metazoa; phylum Chordata; class Mammalia; order Rodentia; family Muridae; genus Mastomys; species Mastomys coucha. The sequence continues at coordinate 85,691,901 of NW_022196915.1, read as the reverse complement.
CAGGTTCTGGCTATTATAAATAAGGCTGCGACAAACATGGTGGAACATGTGTCCTTATTACATGTTGGAGCGTCTTTTGGGTATATGCCCAGGAGTGGTATAGCTGGGTCCTTCGGTAGAACTATGTCCAATTTCCGGAGGAACCGCCAAACCGATTTCCAGAGTGGTTGTATCAGTTTGTAATCCCACCAGAGGTTGGGTGGTTGGTTCCGCCTTAGAAAGTCACTGGAAAGAAAATGGTGGATCTCAGGGAGACTCTGGGTTAAAGCACTCCCTGGGGACAAGCCCTCCACTTGCAGGGAAGGGGCAGAGAGGGTCACTGATCCACCTCTGTCTCTCTGAAGCTGAGAGGATCCTGTCCCTGCTGCCCTGCAACTCCCCTGCAACTCATGGGGCCTGTGCCTCCCGGCTGGCTGGTCCCACCTTCTACATAGAGAGTTTTAACTTTAAAATAGTGCAAAAAAAAATCTTCTAATGAACTCCCCTGTTTTTCACTTCCGTACAACATTCAATAAAGTAATTGATATGTGACTTTTTATACCATAGCTTTCTACTAAGTGATTTTGCACTCTTGATTTAACTTTGGTACTTGGTATCTCTACTACATAAAAGCCACAAAGACAAAATTGAAGACCCAGAAATGAACCCACGCACCTATGGTCACTTGATCTTTGACAAAGGAGCTAAAACC
>NW_022196915.1:85665421-85690672 GCF_008632895.1 Mastomys coucha | reverse complement strand
GAGGGTGGGGTGGCAGGCATGGGGAGGGGAGAGGAAACAGGGGTTTGTTTTTGTTGTTTTTGTTTGTTCCTTTTTTTTGGAGGGGAAACTAGGAAAGGAGAAATTTACATGTAAATAAAGAAAATATCTAATAAAATAAAAAAGAAGTTAAAAAAAAAGCCACAAAGCCTCACATGAGAGGAAAAAGTTGTTCTTTAAGGTACAGTAGGCTGAGAAATGATGCTTCATTATGATGGGGATATCAAATGTAACTTAGACGACAGTATCCATAGTAAGCAGAGATACATCTGTATATGCATACCCATCAATGAATGCATACCCATGCAAAGGAGCACTGTCCACTTACAGTTGCTATCTCTAAAGGACACCATGAAAGGGAGAAAGAAATCAAGTTAGGGAGCACTAACATCCATGTCTGTTGAAGGATGAACTAAAGATGAACTCATGTTCATCAGCACTTTGTTCCTGCGAGCTGGGACAGAGTACAGAGTAAGAATAGACTCTCGGAGAGTCTGTTGGGAAAGAGATGGGAGCTGAGAGAGGAAGCAAAAGCAAGACATCCCACTCTGCTTTTCCACAGCGTTACTGTGAGAGAAGAAGCGATAGTAGGTGGGTTGGTTCTATAAAGGGGCTGATACAAAATTAGTCTTCTAGGAAGGGCTTCAAGACCATGGGAACCATTATTGATGGTTGAAGTGGGGGGATCATTAGAAGGTACAGTAAATTACATAAAACATGATATGGGGAGTTATCAAGGGAAAAGACTACCTTTAAAAGTCTAGAGTGGAGCTTCAGTAAGATGAATAGCAGTAAAATAGGAGAGGGAGAATTAGCATGGACAGAGCAATGAAGGGAAGGGAAACAAAGAGAAGGAGTCTTCAGAGAAATCTCCCAAACAAAGGAAAATGTTTGAGGTTCATTCGTTCGTATCCTTTCAGAGGTATTGGGCAGTTGCAACCTACAAGGTTTAGTTCAAAAGACCCTATGTGGAAAAAAAGGTGGAGAAGAAGGGGTAGGAACATGAATTAGAAGATTCGAAGTTGTAAAGACCACAGCACAGAACAGCTGCTTAACTTTGAGGGAGGGGGTGAGAGAGCGAGCGAGGGAGGGAAGGAGGGATGGAGGGAGGGAGAGAGAGAGAGAAAGAGAGAGAGAGAGAGAGAGAGAGAGAGAGAGAGAACGCAACAGTGCATGACCCCATTTCTTCAAACTCTGAGATATGACCTCTAGAGTGACCAGAATCTTAAAGGCCCAGGCATGTGAGCTATCATTTAGTATCTCTTAAAAACAAAGGAAAAAACATTTCTCGAAAGAAAGCCTTTCAACCTGCTTCCCCCGTGTAGGTCTGTGGAGCCATTTTGAGAAGTAACAGAAGGCATGGGGGAGCAAGAATAAATCTTAAGTCAACATAATGGGGTTTCTTGAAAATCTATGTATTTGAAGAGATCAAAAATCTATTGGAATCAATTTATATTTCTCATTTGACTGTCCAAAATATACCTGGCACAAAAGCAATTACTATTAGTGCCTTCTTTATATAAACCGTCTAAATGCAGACCATAGCTGTGTCACTGAATGGGAACCTTGCTCCCGTTTTTACAAACATGCGTGTCAAACTATCTAAATCCAAAGCAATGAACCTGATTTCTCATGCTGCATACACAAACCCATTTCATTACCTTGTGATAGCATCTCACACTATGTGAAACCACAACCTACTAAGCATTCATAAATCACAGTGCAGAGCCACGGCACCTTTTAAATTCCTAGTATCTTTGTCACAGAGTCAATGGGTGGTTTTAGATACCATGAAAGTGTTTTGTTCTGCTTTTTTTTCTCAAAGTACTGTCCAGGGCTATGGTGATTTTCGTAAGGGAAAATTGGGAAATCTAGACTGTCTTAAACTGTTTTCTAAGAATTTAACAAACTGTGGCTTTTTACATTAAATAACAAGACAATGTAGTTTGCCAAAGGAGTTGTGCTGGAACAGTCGGTAATAGGCTGGAGTCCGGGCATCCTTGCTCAAAGCTTGTTGGCCTGTTAGTCCCTGTGAGTCCAGGACTGGTCATTTGTTGCTCCTTTCAGAGATGGAGGAGGGGGAGAAGGAGTGAAAGAGGGAAGGCAGGAAGGAAATTTACACCATACTCAAGCATCTTCTTGATTTGTTTGGCTCTTTGGCAAAAGAAATCCCTCCAGAATCCCTCAGCCTGCTGCCTTGTGTTTATAAGGTTTGGCTCTCAAATGTTTGAATATCTGTTGAGGTTTTAAAATGACCCATAAAGCTAACGGCCATTGACACTCAGCCAACATAGGTGATTTGAATGGATAAGAGAAAATTCTTGATCCATCAGCATCTCTTTCAAAAATGAGCATCATGACATTTTGAGAGAACACTTAGACCATTCATGTTTTTAAAACAGAACTGCTGACAGAAAAAAAATTGAATGAAAAAGAATGTCATAGAAATTTCCAGAATATGCATTGAAGCTCCTCTAACTAAATTAGCCTTTCTGATGCTCTAAGCATGATTTTTAAGGGTTTTATGGAATGACCTGTTTTTATGAGTCAAGGACTCCATACCTCATAACGCTTTCTTATTAGACCTATACACAAGAGCCTTCCAGTGAAGATTGCTTCAGAAAGATGCCAGGAAAATCCTAAATCCCTCATCTCCTTGGCATAAAACAGACAAATGAAACCCTTGGACAGGACCGATGCTCAGAAGGTGGCATGTGAGATGTGTAAGCACAGGGACTTACATTTATATCTCCAGCTCCAAAATAAGGTGCTTGTGGCATCTCCTGCTCTAAGTCAGGTGCAGGGAAGTGAGAGCAGGAGGATACCTGAGGCTCTCTGGCCAAATGCTGAGGTCCAGGTTTAGTGAGAGACTCCACCTTGAAAAATAAAGCGGGGCCTCTGAGAAAAAGTGGATAACAGCATTTGCTGCTGGACTAACAACCTGAACGCAATGGGCAGAGCACGCATCGCAAAAGGAGAAAACCAACTCTTGCTCACTGTCCTCTGCCCTCCACAATGTGCATAGCATCAGAAAGGCTACATGCATGTGCATGTGCACACCTCCCACACACAGTGTGCATGCACACACACACACACACACACACACACACACACAAGAAAGAAAGAAAGAAAGAAAGAAAGAAAGAAAGAAAGAAAGAAAGAAAGAAAGAAAGAAAGAAGGAAGGAAGGAAGGAAAGGAAGGAAGGAAGGAAGAGAAAGAGCTGAATCTTGCATGAGAAAGCATATGGTTTCCATTCCCATCACTTGATACTAGCATACAAGGAGAAAATTGATTATGTTAGAATACACTGAAGCCTATTTGTTGAACAGAGATGGAAAGAAAACTAATTTAACACAGCAAAACATAAAGATGTTTCTGAACCTCGGACATTTGTGTTCTTAGGACACTAAGAGTGGTCAAGAAGGAAAACCCTACCTTCTGATGAAACAACAGTGCAGAAACCTCAGATCTGGCTTGGCCAAATAGGAAATGATAAATCAGCCACCTGTGTGCTGTGCCACAGATGCTGAGCCCTTTGAAATTCCCTAGCTCCCTCCAAAACAGAATATACTGCTTGTCACATGCTTCCCATAAAACCCTCTGAGAAAAGAATTCATTAGAGAGAGAGTTCACACTATAATGAAGCAGACATTTATTGCTCCAATGACTGCTGACCTGGCATTTTAGTTACCCAGGTTCACATTAAGGTAGCCCTGCGTTTCTGACTTCAGAAGCAATAATGAGTGCAACGTGGTCTGAGTGGTGCTTTGTGTTTCCAGAGGTCACAGTCCCGTAACCTCTGAGCCCACCACACATCTGGAAAGCCAAACATACCCAGAGGAAATGGCCTTTGGACAGTTAAGCAAACAACTGTCACAACACCAGGTCAACACCTAAAGGAGGGAAAGTTAACATGGACCTTGGAACATTGAACTCTAAACCTTCTCTTTCAAAACCATGGGTAACTCTGGTTAAATCATAAAGAAAATGTAAACATCTATAGTATTCACAGTCTATGAAGATATAATAGCTAGCATATATATATATGTATATATATATATATACACATATACATATATATATGCCTCTACCTGAAACATAGAAATCTATTAGTCAATGGGAGCTATTGTGTTTACAATGAAGACTCTACAAACAACTTCCATGCTTTCTTTTAATATATTAATAAGGAAACAGTTAAGGAGATGTTACATACATAGAAGTACTGACAAAAAAGAAATTAGCCAGAAAAACAATCCAGGCACTTTCAGAGCTCCATGTCACTCTTGGCAAAATGCCTCCAATCACCATTGTTCCTGAAAGGTTTCAGGTACAAGGTTAACATCTGCCATTATAAAAATAGCAGGAAAAGAAAGATGTAATTTTGATGTAAGCCATAGAAGGCAAGGAAAATGTGCAGCATATTCTTAAATAAAAGTTTTAAAAATAAAAAGCTAGAAGTGTAGTTCAGTGGCAGAACCCATGCTGAGAATCCCGAAGGCCTTGGGATCAATCCATACACACATCTGAAAAATAAAGGAAGACATCTGTTCTAACTGTGAAAAATAATAATAATAAATACAATGCTTGTTCAAGAGGTAAACTTGAGATTTGAGCTATATTAAGATATTGTTGTACACATATTACATTTGTAAGCTTTAGTGCTGCCTACAGTGGTAGGGTAAAAGCAGCATTTGTATATAGTGCTAGTAGAGATGTATATTGGTTCAACCTCTCTGGAGGGTAATTTTGCAATTTCTTTAAAAAAAAATCCACATATTTTTAAGCTCACTAAGTCCATTTTGGAAATTCACAGGAAAAGTATGACTCAAACATGAAAATTGATATATGCGACAAGATATTTCTCTGTGGTAGTCTTTGTGATAGGAAAATATTGGAAACAGTATTTCCAGTTAATAGCATGATCATTACGTAAGTTACATACCATCCATTAATTGGAATGATTTGCACACACTAGGAATGAGAAAGTGATATGTTACCAGCAGATTGTACCTACTATGCGCTTAGCTTTCTGAGGTTGATCCAGAACAAGAACAACAACAACAACAACAGGAAACCAAAGGGAGAGGCTGAGAAAAAGAGGGGAGAGCAAAGGAAAGGACAGGAGAAATGGAGGGAATAAAGAAAGAAGGGGCAAAGAACGGGGGACAAAAAGGAAGAAAAGAAGAAGGAAAGAATAGAAAAGAAGAACTCTGAGACTGTAAAAATGTTTCCATATAAAAATGGTACAACAAAAGAACACAGTGTGAAAAATGTATTATGTAGATATAAGAGTAAGCTAATTAACCTACATGTGTGTATGTTATTTACATAGAATAAAGTGATATGAAAGGATACACAGAAGTTACCAGCACTGGTTGAACTCTACGGCTGTCGTATGAAAGGGAAAGATAGGGTTTTCATCTTTCATACCTGTTGAAGATGGAAGCATGAGAACATATTCCCTGTTCCAAAATCAAAGCAAGCTCTTTGCTCATCAAGTCAGTGTTCTGAACAAAGACCAGATGTAGAAGAGGGGTGACCATGGGGGATGCTAAATGCGGGATACTGAGTAGAGAGGTCCGTGCCTACAACGAGATACACAAGGTCAGGTAGGTCCATGTGGCATCCCCATCAGTTGAGAGGGGAAGGCATCCTTGTGTTTGCAGTGTTGTGAGGGACAGGTGGCAGAGCTCAACACTGTGGAGGAAAGAGAGTTGTTAATGAAGATGAATTTGGGCGATCGTGTTGCTGATCTTTCAAAAACAGATGACACATTTGTTTTTCATGCTTTTCTTATGGGCCTGCCATTGACTGCAATTCTTCTGTGCATGCTAAATAAGTTATAGAACCAGCTTGGCAAACATTTTATTATAAAATGTGTGTTCGATGGAACCAGTAATGCCACAGAAGTCCTGTTAGGGAGTTCCACAATTAAAGGGTTGCATTCTCACACTAAAATGTCCACGAGGCAGGGAACATTATTTTTCTTCTTTTTAAAGAAAAAAAAAAAGTCATCTTGTTTTTTAAGCAGAAAACACGGGTGTGAGCCAGAGCAGTTGTTGAGAACTTGCATCTCATCTAGAAGCAAAGACCTAACTGGAAACGGTGTAGGCTTTTGAGACTTCAACCCTTTCAAAACAGTTTCAAAACTGAGGACCAAGACTTTACATATCTTAGCCTATGGGTGTCGTTCTCATTCAAACTACCACGGTCACAGTTTTGTATGTTCTGCATCCAATCTTAACCCTTCAGGCTCTAAGGAGGGTATCATGGCCTCCAATGTCCGTGCCTATGGGAGCCTCCACACATGGTGAACCAGGTAGGACAGACGAGAGAAGGCCAGCTTCACTCCTTTTACAGCCACTCTCAGGCACAGGAGGTTACCCACAGGCTACTTTCATCTCTTTATGGAGAGCATGAGCCACAGCTGTCCAAAGACATCCCCCAAGACTCCTTCACCTCTTAACGTTCCCGCTGTGGGGGACTGAGCTTTTAGCACACAAATCTCTGCGAGACAGTCAAAATTATATCTAACCCATGGCATACTGTTGAAGTTGATACTCAAATTCAAGGACCCAAAGTTCTCTGATTTTATATCCTTTAATTAGCTAAGAACAAAATTAAAACATTCCATTGTGTCATTTAAAAAGCAATTAAGGCATGGCTAAGTCATCATACCTTGAGAAACATGACCCTAAATCCTAGCCCCATTAAAGAGAGTTCGTTCCCCTAAGGCAACATTACAATAATTTCCCCCCACAAACTGTTAGTAGGACCCACCCTCTGAAACTTTCTGTACTTCTTTGCTCCTGGCCAAACTCCTCCAACTGCCAAACTCTCTCCAATATTTTCCATCTTCCAAAAACAAAAAACAAAAAACAAAACAACAACAAAAAAACTCATTTCTTAATGAAAAGAAAAAAAACTACCATCATAGATAAATCATTACAGTTTCTTAAACATTTCATTAGTTCCTTTAGAATTCCTTATAGTGTATTTTGATCATGTTTATCCCTTTTGCCAACTCCTCCTAGATCCATTGAGATTCACTGCAGTAGTCTGAACGGGAAGGCCCCCACAGCCTCACAAGGTTAAGGATGTAAGTCCCAGGGTTGTGACCGCTTGCCTGCCTGCTGCCATAGTCCCTGCCATGATGGCCATGGACTCACCCCCAGAAACTGCAAGCCCCAATAAACTGTTCCTTCTACCAGCTGCCTTGGTCACAGTGTCTTATCATAGCAAAATAAAGGTAACTAAATAATGACCCAAGTAGGACATTTTTATCTGTAAAGTTAGCCGGCATTTCACTAGAGTGATGGAAACCTGGCCAATTCCTTTTATTTTCCGATAACTACTATTGTGTCAAAGCACTGTTATTTTAACATGAATGGTTAACCTATGGTGCAGTCTGACTGGCTGGCTGCTGTGACTTTGATGTGTTTTGGATCAAACACAGGGCTTTTGCATCTTCTGGACCACTACCTAATGAATAGCATGTAGGTAATAACAATGGTTAGATGACAGGAAGAATGAATATATTGCACTAATATATTTAATAACATTTATAAAACAGAAACACAAAACAGATGACTTTTTTCTTCTTCTAATTCCAAATGCTCTCCCAGGTGAGCTGGCGTGTCAGTGAGCAGCACTGGAAACCCTGGTTTGCTAGAAACACATTTTGTTTTTAAGTAGGAGCTGTCATTTAGCAAATTCGGCTCATTAGGTTGTCACATGTTACTTTTGATGAGTAGTTTTAATAACCACATTTTCTTCTAGCTATGTTGCTCTGCAACAACTCTCAGCACCTTGGGACTGTCCTGGCTTAGGTTTGTCTATATCCAGAAATCATAAAATGTGTCAGACTTGGAATGATGTCAAAGTCAGATAGCGCCCAAGCAGCTTAGCATGTCACTATCAGACGCCAGAATAGGGGCTTACTGAGTCATCCTGGCATCTTTCAGAGGACAGGAAGACATTAGACAATCGCTCTGGCCCCAAGTCGTCCCTGAGGCAAATCCAACCTGTGCAAATTAATTAAGTCATTTGTTAAACATTTACTAAATGCCTACTATGTTCTCTCATGGAATTCTGGGTATTAAACCGTTCAATAAAATGCAGCCAGTGCTCCCATGTATAGAGAACTGGGAAGAGCCTTTCCATGACATCTCATCCAATTATGAGCAACCTTCTGATGGCCACTCTCAGTTTCCCATGTTACAGTCGAGGAAACCATGGCCAATGAGGGATTGTAGCTTGCTCATTCCCACATCGCTAGTGAGAGAGAACAAGGATTTCTTTCTGTCTTTTTTTTTTTTTAATAAAAATACAAGTCAAAGAGTTTAATTGCTGCATTTTCTTACATGCTCTATTTTGGTGGAGCCTCCTCCCCTGCCCCTCATCTCCCACAACCTGCTTATACAGTCTGTCCCCAGGACACCAGGACTCCTTCTGTGGGCACCTTTCACGTGTTGGAATAATTCTTCCTCCATCTTCCACTCCCCTTTTTCTAGTCTCATGGTCCCTCCATGGTTCCCTGACTTCTGCCCGCCTTCTAGTTATCATCCATCATGATCAATTAATCTTGATAGGCAGCTGGGCTGCTTTGACTCCTGGGTCTTCTGTAAAGAGAGCGGCAGTACACATGGATGGGCCAGCATCTCTGTGACGGATGGATTCTAGAATCTTTGGGGAATAGAGACAGCAAGATATCAGATGCAAGTTCGGTAAGTCCCAAGCAAACAGTCTTTAGCCTTGAGCAATAATGGACTCTCCGTTCCTAAGGAAAACCATTCACATCAACATTCTTACGAATGAGAGGATGAAGTTTGGGGAGCATCTTCTCTGAGCAGCCCACATATTTTATTTTTTATATGGTATATCAGTGGGGAAAGAGTAAAAGTTAAGAGCACAGGTTTCCTTAGCTGAAGCCATGGTTAAATGTCAACTCAGCTATTTACTGACTGTAACCCTGAGCTAATGCTTTTACTACTCTAGGCCTCTCACTTTGTCCATGAAAAAGAAGGAAGCTCATGCCTTCCACCATCAGGGTTAGTCCATGACTTATATGAACACAAGACCCGGGCCATAACTAGCACAGTTACATTACCTGTTTCAACTATTATTTTCATTTAAGTAGAATGTAGGTAAGCTACAAAGCAAAAGCCATTTTAGAAAAAAAAATGTGGAGAGAAATAGAGGGATTGGAGGACAGCTGAAGTCTCAGGTCATAACTTGAGGTGTCATGCACTCGGTAATGACAGCTGTCTCGAGTCTCTGAATCATCTGTCTCAGTCTTCAAACTTTCAGTCGTCATGAAGGAGCCATCCTTCCCCTTTGGGGAACTGGCAGACACCTGGTCCGAAGCTTCCTAGCCTTCGGAGGTTCCCGTGAGTCCTTCCCTAGATGAGCAGTTCTCTGGCCCAGTCCTTATCTCTGCATTCCTTCATCTGAAAACCAAACTTTTTTGTCTTCATGGTTTTTAATATGTATACACCTCCGTAAGGGCCAGGGGCAAGCAAGAGGACTTGAGCTTCATACATTTTCAGTGGGACTTGTTTCAATTGCCACAGATTCAAACGAGACTACAGAAATAAGCGAAGTTGTTTCCAGTCTCCTAAGGCAAGAGTCAGGAGTGGGAAGACAAGTGTTAGAACAACCTTAGAAGAAAACAGTCCTTAAGATAATTTGTTATGTTCTTTTTCTAGAAGCCTTTGCGACTGCCTGATGATTACTTTCTAAAGGATCCATTATCGGCGACTATGTATAAAAGCCTCCGTACTCTTTAGACTTCCTTAATCATGGTCACTGTAACAACCCGGCCCATCTCCGCGCTTATTAGAACACTCCGAGTGACCTACAGAGAACTTAAAAGGTCATAGTCATTATCTGACCAGTGTTAGCAGCCTTCTCATTCTGAGTTAAAAGTCCCAACATGATTACTTAACCCTTACCACCCTTCCCTCCGATTCTGTGCAACCGCCCGAGTTTCTACACCTATACCACACTGAGCCTGTAGACTCACAGGGTAAAACCTGCTCTGGAGGGTAACTGTTAGCATTTCTTCTAGGCTCTGCGTCACAGTTACCTGACAACAGCCAGGTATGCCTGACTCAGTATAAAAGGGGCTGCTTGCCAGCCTCCTCACTCTTTTGCTCTCTTGCTCTCTTCCCTCTTCCCCCTCTGTCCTTTCTCTCCCCCCATTCCTCTTCCCCCTCTCTCTCCATGTGTTCATGGCCAGGCTCCGCTCCTCTCCTCCTCCTCCTCCTCCTCCTCCTCCCTCCCTCCCTCCCTCTCTCTCTCTCTCTCTCTCTCTCTCTCTCTCTCTCTCTCTCTCTCTCTCTCTCTCTCTGCCTTTCTCTGCCTTTCTCTGTCTCTATTTCCCCTCAACTCCCTTCTCCATGCCCTAACTAAACTCTGTTCTATAATATACCCCTCCTGTGGTTGGTACTTCAAGGAGAAAGATGCCTCAGCATGGGACCACAGAGGCACTCCCTTCCCCAACACCATACATCAAACATTTCCCTGGCTTCTCTTTCTTTTTTATAAAACACAATAGTAACAGTGCCCAATTGCTGGTGATCAAGTTAGAAATTATTATGTTTATTGGAGACTCTATTTAATGCCCAACTGATTGTTTTATATGGCAGTTATCATACCATTCCTACTTTCTCAAAGGTTTCCATGATGTCCAAAGCTTTTCACAGATTTCTCAGTGCTTAAGAACACTCAGAGATGAGGGAGAAGGCTTTGAGGAAAGAATTTCTTGATTTATTGTTAGTATACCAGGGATAGATATTCATTTGTTACAATATGTTTCTCAGCACACCTCAAAGATACTATGTACAAATTCTACTGGGTTCTTGACTATCACTTCTGTGAACCAAACTGGAATAAGTAAAGATAAACATTACTCGTAATCCAATTCCTAGTTAGTAGGGTTGTCTCCACTGCCATCACCAGTACCTAGCATAGAGAGACACTTAAATGCACGTTTTATGAAGTGGAATATTTGCATCAAACAGTGATGTAAAATAAGACTCAGCTTTATATTTCAGTAGAAAAACATGTCCCATGTCTCATTTACTAAAGTAACAAATTTTTCTATGTTTTCAGGTAAGTATTTAAGTTTCTCTATATAAAAAGTGATTTGAAAATTAATTTAAATTAAATTAATTTAAATTAAAATTATTTCTGTTTGGACCTTCTGGTCAGTAGAATCCTATTTTTTTTTGTTTTGTTTTGTTTTTTTTGTTTTGTTTTGTTTTGTTTTTGTTTTTTTTTTTTTTTTTGAATCCTATTGTTTTTATGTTCATGAGTGTTGAGCCTATCAGCTTCAGGACATCATTGACTTCTTCTATGAGTGTAACTCAAAGGCGTCTGGACCTCACACTATGCATGCATGCATGACTGCAAGGGCTCCAGCAACTATGGTGTGTCTGAGGAAGTTTCTGAATGTTTCATAATGGGAAAAATAATTGCTAGAGGAAGTGCTCATCAAAACAAAAATTTTAAGAACATTGATTACACAGTTCTTTCTCAATGCATGGTACTGTGTTTCATAAATAACAGTGTTGAATGCACCAACCTCTTTAGGCATTGGTCAAGTGAAAATATGATATCCAACCTACATTTTACGGTCTTTGAAAATCAACATCCTGATTTACCATATTCAGTGAGCCACACACATTTGTAGATTCTCAGAAAGGTTCTTCACTCTTACCAGACTCTGGGCTGACTGACACTACATTTTAGATATTTTGGGGGGGAAATATTTATGATGGATTTTCATGGTAGATCTTGGAAAACACATCATAAGGAAAAATCCCTACAAGCAGTACTACTAAAAACATTTTTATTTTTAAACACTGGTCCTCAGGGCTAGAGACATGGCTCCTCTGTTAAGCGTGCTTATTTTTCTTGCAGAAGACCTAGGTTCAGTTCCCAGATTCGCATACTAGCTCACAAGCACCTGTTCTCCAGTGCTAGGTGACCTATGATCTCTTCTAGGTTCTGGAGACTCCTGAGCACACATGGCACACATAAACTCATGCAAGCACACATATACACCTGAAAAATAACGTAGAACTTGAAAACACCAATGCTTGCAATAATGTTTCTTAGACATTGTTATACATATAAATCATCTGAGAGTCAAGAGGGAATCAAAAAATACATGGCTCAGGAAGGCTAAAGTATAGTATGGAAATCTGCGTTGCTATCAACCTCCTAATTGTTGCTTAGACTGACAGTACATGGGTCACCTTGGAGCAGCATGGCTTGTACTTAAATCCACTGATAAAACCATATTAGAATGCTTATAAATGCTGTGATGGTTTGTATATGCTTGGCCCAAGGATGAAATTATTAGAAGTTATGGTCCTGTTGGAGTAGGTGTGAGTGTGGGCTTTAAAACCCTCATCCTAGCTTCCTGGAAACCAGTATTCTAGTAGCAGCCTTCAGATGAAGATGTAGAACTCTCAGCTCCTCCTGCACCATGCCTGCCTGGGCTCTGCCATGTTCCCATCTTGATGATAATAGACTGAACCTCTGAACCTGTAAGCCAGCCCCAATGAAATGTTATCCTTAAAAGAGTTGCCTTGGTCATGATGTCTGTGCACAGTAGTAAAACCCTAACTAAGACAAATGCTTCTGAAATCTTTATAGCTATCTCAGGAACATGTGTGGGTAGAATTCTCTTTATTTTCTAAGATTTGTCTTATACTATGTCTATGAGTGTTTCATCTGTATGTATGTATTTCATGTATGTGCAATGCCCAAAGGATATTGAGGAGATTGGGACTGGAGTTAAAGAGTGCTGTGAGCCGCCCTGAAGCCATCTCTCTGAGCCCTCCTTTTTTTTTTATTTCTTAACTACTCTGAAGTGATAAATTGGTGCATATGTTGATGTGCATGATAATATTTCTATAATGAGAAGACACGCAGTATTTTTGATTTAAGAATGTAGATTGGCTAGTTTAATCACCAGCAGGGAACAAAATCAAAGAGCTTACTTCCTTTAAAAGTTGAAGTTGATTCTAAATGAGCCATTTAGAAAAGAGAAGCATTTTATCTCTACAGAGGTACAAATACAAATCTCCTTTAAGACCAAGAAACATGAAGAACGAGATTCTATCCATGGCAAATAAAGAATCTGAGACAGAGGAGAAGGTGCACAGTTCATCGGAAGGCTGAACCTTTTAGCTACTTTCACTGTGTTTTCCTTGCTAGGCCAAATCCCTTAAGGTGTTCAGTAGTCCAGTTATTACAGCAGGTGAAAAATAGTTATTAAAGTTTTGGAAACTCTAATAGAGTTCAATAACACTCATTACTTGTCTACCTCATATGCAGATCATCTGACAAAGTTTATTCTATTACAGTAAGGAGGGTGTTATTAGCATAGGATGTCACTCATAAATGTTAACAATCATTTTGGGTTGTTTTGCTTTGTTTTGTTTGAGACAGGATCTCTCTGTGTAGTCCTTACTGTTCTGGGACTCACTATGTAAACTACACTGGCCTTGAACTCAGAGATCCATCTGGTTCTGGCTCCTGAGTTCTGGGATTAAATGCATATGCCATGATTTCCTGCAGAAATAATTGTTTTCTAGCTCTGAAATTTGACATATTTTTCTGATAAGATTATACTTATAAGACTATAAGATTCTGATTAGAAATATGGCTGGGCATGGTGGCACATGCCTTTAATCCCAGCACTTGGGAGGCAGAGGCAGGAGGATTTCTGAGTTCGAGGCGAGCCTGGTCTACAGAGTGAGTTCCAGGACAGCCAGGGCTACCTGTCTGTCCTGGAACTCAGGACTGAACCCTGTCTCGAAAAACCAAAAAAAAAAAAAAAAAAGAAAGAAAGAAAGACGAATGCCTGAGGAAGAAAGTGTTCAGTTAAAGATCATTTTAGCATTTGGCCTGTTCTGATCATTTGCAATGTTTGCACAAAGAACGAATTTGAACCCAGTGCTACATTGTTGAGGCCAGCTTGTCCTTTTCCCTGATAAATGAGGCAGAGTGACAAAGGACATCTCTGGACAAGATAGACTCTAGTTTTAAGCTTGTGGCTCTATGAAAAATTCCTTGTTAAGGATGCTAAAAATAACAAAAGAAAATGAAGTCATTTTGTATCTGTTTATTTGATTCTTTCTGAAGTATTGAATTGAGAGAGCTTTCATTGTGGACATTTTTAAAATATGGACACAAGCAGGAACAAATGTGTGAAAACATTTTTCAGTACATCAACCATTAGCGATGACACTGCTCTGTTTATTTGCACCCTTCACCATTTTCCTTGCTTTCTGTCATACTTTAGACCAGTGGTCCTCAACCTGGGGACCACAGGCCTGTGGAAAACCTCTATCTCCACAGATTTGTAACAGTAACAAGATTACAGTTATGAATTGGCAACAAAAATACTTTTAAGGTTGGAGGATTACAACCACATGAGGAACTGCATTAAAGGGTCACCGAGTCAGGAAGCACTGGCTGAGACCAAGCTGCAAACACTATGCCATTTTAACTGTGAATTCTTTGTTGTGTATGTCAATTGAAACACTTAAATAGAATGATATGTATTGTACTAATGTTGACAGGCTCCATACAAATAAGCACACCATATACTTGATTTCTCTTTTTAAATGTTACCCTTTGTCCTCAGTCATCGTTGGTTGGGAGAGGAAGAAATGCAAATCTGTTAGTCATTATTTCTAAGTAATAAATATATTAATTCTCATAATCATTCCTATGAATGACGTGGCCTCTAAACCCTACCTTCCTAATTCCCCGGTTTAACAGTGTCAAACTTGTTTAAATGCATAAGAAGCATAAGCATGCTGAGCCGACTCATTTCTAAGAGACCCAACACTTGTATCTAGATTTCTGAGGGTTATTTTCCATTTTTATTGTTAGTTAAATTGACTTTTAATTGATACATGAAATATAAATAATAGTGTCATACGACCTTGACAATCCAGTACCTCTGTGTATTTCGATCTTGCACATGCCATGACAGCAAAGAAACCAAAGGAAATAAAGCCTGATAGCTTTCCCAGCAGAACCAGACCTTCCCACTAGTCACCCATGTTTTGGAAAAGCTGCATGGGTCACTTTATTGGCCAGGACGGTGGTTTCTGAGCCTTTGTTTCAAAAAGATGTGAAAGGATAGATAAACTGTAAGGAGAATTTGTAACACAATCTTTCAATTACAGGTATTCCAATTGATTAACTGTCAGGGCAGGCATTTGCCTACCTGAAGGCACACCAACTCAACATGTCTATTGGCATGTTCTTTGCAATTTGTTAAGGCCTTTTGTCTGACCAGGAACGCTAAACACCAACTGTTAGTTCAGCTTTGATTTGTAGGTTGGAATTGTCTTCTTGACAGGATGCTGTACATTGTCAAACTCCACAGGCCAGCTAATCAAACACCTAACTACTGCAGCCAAGGGATGTGCCAGAAATTCTCAGATGAGTCTGACAATGACATGCAAAGACAGCTTTATCACTGTCTTCCAGGTTTGTTACAACCTTGTTACCCCCTTATACTCTGAAATTGACAGAGTCCTCCCCTATAAGTGGTTCTTCCCAATAGGAGGAAGGTAAATTTCTTCCCTTTACATACAACATTCAACACTGCCAGATGATGATTTGATGGACAGTTTGGAAGGAGCAGTTTATACATCGACAGTCTCACTTCTGAGAGCATGTTCACATAATTTTGAGTTAATCCCCACCCACTTATGGCATAAAGAGAGACAAAACTGTCAATTTTCCAGCTCTGGAGTATGCTGTTTTCCAGTGTTGATGCTGATAAAATAACCTCAACATGTGAGTCACTAAAAAACTAGAATTTAACCAGCTGGTAGAAGAGCCATGACATCAATATGTCATAAAAACGGAGGTCAGGGAGATCTTAAATTTCTGACTAAATGGATAAAAATATTCTTTCCCTAGACAGGTAGCCTCATCTTTCAGTACATCTCCCAGGGAAATGATGGCACCATTTATTTTAATCATTTCATTTCTGCATCATGTTTCACACTTAAAGGAACACAAGTAAGATATAATGCTGGCATTCTAAATTGGCAGTAGTCAGTAACAACACCTTCCTTGACATACTAGCATTGTCAAAAAAGCAACCATCTCTCCTAGGAAACAAGTCAACCAATCATATTGACTCTATGAGTCACACACCACATGCTTTTATTTAACTCTGTTAAGGGGAACTTCTCAGCCCCTGCAGCTGTTCGGTGGATTTTTGCTATGGACATGAGACTTCCTTGCCTCTCTCTTTTGTTTCACAATAAGTTATGAGTCACAGAATCTAAAGCCTTTGAAAGGAATGGATCGAGGGATGAGTCTGATGGTCCAAGATGGCAGTCCTATGTCAAAGCAAAAGAAAAATCAAGATCTAGAGACATTTACTATATGCAAAGTAGACAGAGAAGACATAGTGACAATGGTAAGCAACTGGTTATTTATACATAATCATTGTAAACTTAGTTTTTTGAGAATAAGTCAGAAATTGACAGGAGATGTGGCTTAGCACTGAAGGGCATTTACTTCTCCTATAAAACCCTGAGTTTGCATCTTATCACCCAGGTCAAGTGGCTCACAACATTCCCAACTCCAGCTACAGGGGATTTGGTGTCCTCTTCTGGCATCCTGTGATAAACATTCATTCTCATGCGGCTGACACATACACATAAATAAAAATAAATCTTGGAAAAAGATATAAGTTGTATTTTGAAAACTAAAACAATACTGTAAAACTGAAAAATATCAGTTATTAACTATTAATAAACCTAAGGCATTATTCCTGAAGGTACTTTAACTGAGTTACTAGTGAAACAGATATAACACAGACACTCCACCTGGGAAAGATTAAGGAGAAGAATTTTCCCTCAACCTCAACTAATAGATGGAGGCACAGCAAGACATGGGGAAAGTGTGTCTCCAAGAACTAAGATAACTGTCCCCACAAGACCTCTATCTCAAGAGAACCACAAACAAACAAAAGGGAAATCTTCTATGTTTCCAAAATAGAAAATATCCAAATTATTAAGCTGTACCCTCATTTCTCTATTCTACTGTGTTGTGGCATGCGCTGCTAAATGATGCCAGTTCAGTCTCTTTTACATGTTAAGAGAAACTCAAATTTCCTTTTCTGGATTCTGTGGATATAATGGAGGGGAAAAAACATAAAATCAAAAATCTTTTCAGACATATTGGCATCAGAGGATGTTGTCAAGAAGCCTGGGCCTGCTTTTAGAAACACTTCCTAGGGAGCAGAACCGCCAATGTAGCTTCTTTTTCCTCCAGTCTTCTTTTCCATCACTCATGCGGGATAATTCCAGTATGGTCCCTGGCCAGTGACCATGGAGCAAGACCATACATTGATCAAAATAACAGAGCTGAGGGCAGAAGGACCTTACTCCTTAGCACTGTTGTAGAAAACTGTAGCTACCGAGGCATCACCTGACAGCAGATATTTTTCATGAGAATGTATTTTTTCTGGCTTCCTGTTTAAGAGGGTCAGTCTATAATGGCTGGGAGAACAGGGCAACATGTGAGGAAGACGAGGCAGGAGCCATAGTGTCTTACTCAGTGTTCTATTGCTGTGAAGAGGCCCTGGGACCAAAACAACTTATAAAAGAAAGCATTTCATTAGGACTTGCTGAGTTTCAGATTGCTTGTCTATGATTATCATGGCAATGAGTGTGTGGCAGCAGGCATTCAGGCATGGCATTGGAGCAATACATGGCAACATAATTATCCTGAGGCAGAAAGAGAGAAGCAGAGAGAGCTAACTGGGAGCAGCATCGGATTTTTGAAACCTGCAAGGTAATGTTAGTGACACATCTCTTCCAACAAGCCCACAACTCCTAATCCTTCCCAAACAGTTCCACCAACTTCAGACCCAGCATTCAAGTAAGTGAGCTTATGGAGGCCCTTCTCATTCAAACCACTTCAAGTATGCTGGCTAGTCATATTTTATCCACAATCAGGAAACTCCAGATTTTTGTTAATGTGAGAAAACACAACTCTTAAACTGTTTAAAACTCAGTTTCAGAAGTTTCTGTTACTTATTAATACAATATCCAAATTTATTTCATTCATTAATATAGCATGATAGATATAATATACATCATATATACTATATCTGTATAGCTTATATATAATTGTATATAATATATAACATATTATATATATATAATTAACATTTGATGATGTAAAATTTTTCTAAGTTCGAATTTTGAGTACAAAATCTAAAGGAATTGGCTAGCATGAAAGCATGTACTTATCTGAAATTCTTCTCTGCATCTTATACCACACAAGCCCAACTTCTCTAATCTCTTTCCCTCCATCTGCCCCATTGTGGCCTAGAGCAAGTGTTCCTCACCTGAACTATTACAAAAGTCCTCTTCCTTCTTTCAGTCTCATGCATCAATTTATATGCCAATTTATTGAATGCCAACTATGAGAGAAGATTCTAGGTGGGGAATAGAGACAGCATAAGCAAGCTCGGGTCATCTGCTTGAAGTTTTCTTATTTAATGCTACCAGGGGTCTTCTCAAAGTGTATTTACATATGACCACATCATGCTTCATTTAAAAACCTAACATGCCTCAGATAACCTTGAAGTAAAACTAAACTCTTTAAGTTTCATACCCAGTCTTTAAGAGATGTAATGCATCCCAGCTCTCTAGTCTTATAGTTCCACCTTCTATCACTCTCTTGCCATGTGTTGCCTATTTTCAAGTTCATTGGACTGTTAGCTCAGTAATGTATATAGAATGTCTCATGCAGGCAGGGCTAAGCAAAACAATCATTCATAGAATATAGCTCAAACATATCGCACCACACTCTTTCAAGCACTCTTGCTTTGCATATCAGTTTGCCTGCCTGATGTTTCTGTCCACCTTCCCTCCTAACACACCCTCTGTTCAGATTTCTTCCCAACTACCATGGTATGAGCTCTAGCTGTATCTGGTGATGTAGACAATAGATTTTATATTTTGTGTCTTATACTCGTATGCTAGAACAGAAAAGTTACCAAATTGTTGAGGAGAATTATTCATACCTACGTCCACACTGCATGCAGTCAGAGGGCAAGGAAGTTCCTTTAGAATCAACTATACTTGGAAGCTGAAAGGAGCAGAATCATACTAATTGTGCTAACTCAAACTGTTCAGCTATACCACGTTCACAGACAA
This sequence comes from Mastomys coucha, assembly GCF_008632895.1. Classification (NCBI taxonomy): domain Eukaryota; kingdom Metazoa; phylum Chordata; class Mammalia; order Rodentia; family Muridae; genus Mastomys; species Mastomys coucha. The sequence goes on along the minus strand of NW_022196915.1, from coordinate 85,671,430 downwards.
TGGTATTACCCAATGCGGTGACTGCAGCCAGTTTAAATTAATATTTGTTATGTACCTAGCATGTGCATTTAAGTGGTGTCATTAACAAAATACACAAATATAAAGCTAGGATTTTCCTAGAGACTTGAAAGACATAAAATGGGATACATTTGCTAAGCAAGAGACTTAAGACTAAAGATAGGAAAATGTTTTATCAGACTCCGGGTTTTAAGCTAGATAAAAAAGAAAATGAGCCCCCTGCCCCCAAGTACTTTGAAAACTGAGTTAAAAACAAGAGACGAAGAAATGGAGGTAAGTAGCAATAATCTAAGATGATGGCTAATATTAATTATCAACTTGACACTTCCCAGAAGTCAGGCTGTGAGCACACATATGAAGCATTATCTAGCTTTGGTTAGCTTCTTATCATACCTGTAAGGGTTATCTAGACTAGGTTCATCTCTGGTCATACTTTTGAGGAATGATCTAAATTAAGTGAGTTGAGGTGAGAGTATATACCTTAATTTAGGAAGCATTGCCCCATGCTGGACTAAGTCTAAAGGAGAAAGCAAGCCGATCACTACCTGCATTTATCAGCCTCTGTCTCTTGACTCTGGATGCAATGAAGCCCTGCTGCCAGGACGTTCCTGACATTGCAGATAGTAGCTTTGAACTGTGAGCCCAAATGAACTCCTTCTCCCTTACACTGATCTTGTCTGGTACTTTATTACAACATCAGGTAACACAGAATGGAAAAAATCTGTTTCTAGAATATTGTCTAATGTAAGTCATAAAGGGTAGTAGATCATAAAATATAGTGATGGGGGAGCAATGCTTTAGAAGCTACACTGGATATTCCTTCCTTTTTCCATCCCACTCACATAAATATACCAAAGTCTAATACCAAAAAAAAAAAAGGTTTGTTTTAACTAAAATGGTCAAGGACATTGTATTCTTGGGGGACGGTAAGACCTAAATTGCTTTCAAGGAACTGTAATGACTAGGGAGGCCAGGAAGCCTTAGCTTCTCAGTGGCGCTATTTACAATTTATAGCTGGTGGGAGAGGGAGAATAAGGTTTCCTTAAGAAGATAGCTCCAGTAAGTCAACCACGCTCCAGGGGAAGCCCACGCATCCAATAATATATGAGCAGCACAAACTGGACTTGACAGGCATAACAGTGAAAAACGAAGAAAGACACAAAGTTGAGTAGGTAGAGACAGGGGATTGTCTTTAGTGACCTTTTGTCACTGTGATAAGATATGATCACCAAGGCAACTTATAAAAGGAAGCGTTTATTGGGGTTTGTAGTTTCTGATGGTGAGTCCATGACCATCATGGCAGGGAGTATGGTGGTAGGGTAGGCAGACATGACACTCGGGCTTCCTTACGTCCTTGACCTTGTGAGCCTGGGGTGGGGGGGCATTCCCTTTCAGACTACTGTGGTGAATCTAAGTAGATATAGGAGGAGTTGGCAAAAGGGATAAATATGATCAAAATACACTGTATGGGATTCTAAAGGAACTAATGAAATGTTTCAGAAACTGTAACGAGTCTTCTATGAAGATGGTGGGATTCTTTTTTCTTCATTATTAAGTGAGATTTCATGAAGATGTAAAATATTGGAAGAGAGTGGAGCAGTAGGAGTCTGGCCAGGAACAAAGAAGTACAGAAAATCCTTGGCAGAAAAATATGGAGAGAAGTGGTAGCCAGATGAGTTTTCTTTCAGGCACAGATGACAGCTTGTGAGGCACTAGGGAATTAGCTGGCATCAGGGCTTTCAGGAAACACCATGGGTAAGAGCTTGGGAGGCTGGCTCAAGCTGAGCTACAAGTGTGTCTTAAGAAAAATGGTGTTGTTCTTCTGTGGCCTTTTCTCTGAGCTTGCGTGGAAGCCTTGTTGAGGAGTTTAACCCTCTAAGCAGGGTTAGAGATACTATAAAATTCAAGTTAGATTTCTATCGCTGCCAGAGTTCTACCTCTCTCTGGAAACCAAGGAGACTACTGTGCCTTGAGGAGGCTCCTGCCAGCTCCAGTCAGAGAGGATAGCCAGTAAAAGAACAAGAGAAATTATTCATCCGTGGACTCAGATGAATCTCAGCTTTTACATTTATGTTAGAAAGTAGTTGTTTTGGAAGTATACGTTCAAACTGCTGCAAAGGACAGTAAGGGATTGTCATCGTTCTTTGTGGCTATCCTTTGACTCTTACAACTAACCTAGAGAGTTCCTGTTTTACCTACTGGAGTTATAAGACATACAGACCTTAGGTTGGACGTGTAGCTCAGTAGGTCAAGGGCTTGCCTAGTCTGCTGGAAGTCCTGTGTTCACCTTCTAACACTCCATAAAAATGGGGATGAATTGTTATAATCCTAGCCCTGGGTAGGAGGATAAGGAGCTTAAAGTGATCCTTGGAGCATGGCAAGAAGAAAGCAGTTGATTAAACACTCTGGAGCTTTTGAGCAGGGAACTTAGGCTGTAGGCAGCATTTGTCTTAGTGGTGATGGCAGAAATATCAATTGATGCCTTATAGTTAGATTTCATGGGAAATAGGAGAGCTATCCCTTTTATTAATTAATTCATTTATTTTCTTTATATCCCAATAGCATGTTCCCTCCTTCCATTACCCCCATTATATATCTGCTCCCCCCTCCTCTTCTATGAGAAGAGTGAGGCTACTCCCTGTGTATCAGCCCACAATGGCGTATCAAGTCACTGCAGGACTAGGCACATCCTCTCCCACTGTTAACTCAGTTAGGCAAATGGGATCCATGGGCAGGCAGCAGATTCAAGGAGGGCCCCTGCTCAAGTTGTTGGGGTCCCACACGAAAACCAAGCTGCAGATCTGCTACATATGTGTGACAGTCCAGGTCCAGCCCATGTTTGCTCTTTGGTAGCCCCCAAGGGTCCAAGTTAGTTGACTTTGTGTTCTTGTGGCATCCCTATCCACTTCGGACCCCTCATTCCTTCCTACAACTCTTCCACAAGGCTCCCCAAGCTCGGTGTAATGTTTGGCTGTGGGTCTCTGCATCTGCTTTGGTCAGCTGCTGGGTGGAATTTCCCAGAAGACCATTATGCTACACTACTGTCTGCAAGAATAACAAAGTATCATTACCATTTCAGTTTCAGTTCTTGCTCAGTGGTGGGTCCCAAGTTGTTCTAGTCTTTGGACACCAGTTGGCCATTCAAAGAGGGCTCTCTAAAAGGGGACTTAACTTGAAAAAAATCACATACCTCCCTTCTAATTATGAATTAAATTTCTGGGAACAATATAGTAGAAGGAGAAATCTGATTCCTGAAAGTTGTACTCTGATGGTGCTGCATTGCCACCCCCTCACACACACACACAAGTGAGTGAGGGAATGAATGAGAACATTAGGAAAAGTAAGGGAGAAGGAAAGAGGAGATTAGCAACAACAGATAAATGTGAGCCAAGAGGCAAGCTTAATCTTCCAGGCCTGTCTAAAACAATTTTTACAAAGTTGTTTCTGCCTGAAAAAGAGAGAAAGCCCAGCTGGAAAAGATTGGATTATGGGTATTGCCTTCCCACCCAAGGTTATTGTTTTAAATTGCTCTGGGGCAGAGGTCATTAATCTGAGGTCTAGGAGGACCAGCATCATGCAGAAGCCCCTGGCATGGAGGAAGGAATTCTCAGACTCATAGGCTATTTCTAGAGATTGTTGGCTGTGTTATTAACCATGGAATTGACTGGAAACACCTGAAGCCTACTGAGTTCTTACAGGAATTGTATTACCAAAGAAAGCCCAAGGTTAAAAAAAAAAACATTGGCTTGTGTGCAGTTGGATATTAGGAATTCCCTCATCTCCTAAATTTTCACCAACAGATTGTAAACAACTAAAGCTGCATAAGCCTGGAAAACTCATTTTCTCCTGTGTTTATCTCCAATCACTTACATAAAGAAGAATTATGTTGTTCTGGGTAGGGTATTGCCTTAACCAATAGATCTAGTATTTATACTCCAAAAATATAATAGGAATTTAGTTCTCAGCTGCACAACAGAACTGAGGAAATATAAAGTTAGATGCTATAGCAGTAATCCATAAAGCAATTCAAGTAACTAGGCTGCAAAAGGCCATACCACACTGAATTTGCATATATTAAACCAACCAATAGTATCTTACCAGTGAGCTAGAAGGAGAGGGGAGGGGGACACAAGTACATGTTGGTGATGTTGTGGGCTGTCTTAGGGTTTTACTGCTGTAAACAGACACCATGACCAAGGCAACTCTTTTAAGGATAACGTTTAATTGGGGCTGGCTTCCTGGTTCAGAGGTTCAGTTCATTATCATCAAGGTGGGAACATGGCAGCATCCCGGTAGGCATGATGCAGGAAGAGCTGAGAGTTCTACATCTTCATCGAAGGCTTCTAGTGGAAGACTGACTTCCAGACAGCTAGGAAGAGAGTCTTAAACAGTGACACACCTAGGCCACACAGTCTCCAACAGGACCACACCTTCTAATAGTGCCACTCCCTAAGCTGAGCATATGCAAATCCATCACATGGGCCCAGCCAGAAAGTGATGGATGACATTTCCACTAACGCTCTAGGAGGCAGAACTCAGCTTCTGTAGCTAAAACCCAAGTGGAAGGAAGTCTGAAAAAGTGACTTCCCTGGATCCTAAGGAGGATGATGGAAGGAGTATTGAAAAGCAGATAGCTATGTAGAGTCTGTGAGGAGAGAAGGGCATGTACTATGGGTAGGAACTGAGTCTGTCCAGCGGGGTGCTCCTATCCCCTCACTAATCCCAAGAGAGAAAGCCCTCCTCTCACCCAACAGGACACACGTGCTGAGAAGCCCTGGTTCTGTCCACTGCCTCCAAATGTCCCATTTCAAATCATAGTTGATGAGCCAGCTGATCCAGTATATATTGGATGGACGAGCAAGGAAATTGTGTCCTGAGCTACACATTACCAAACTGTGGTGGCAGAAATAAAAAATAAAGAACAAGGAATATCCTTTATGAGATTGGATGTCAACTGATGAGAATACACTTTATGTAGATGAGAGCATATTTGATGAAATAGAAATAGTACATGCTACACATACATTGAGATGTTTGTTGGACCAGAGGTGACCCTAAAGGGCTACCCTTGATTGCTAATCCGACATCAATTTTCTGTTTCTGCCTTTTTAGGCAGAATTAACATTTTGTTCAGGTGACCTATTATATTCTTCTTAATTATGCTTAATCAAAACCAGGGATCTCCATTCCTTTATCTGTGATACAGAAAAAAAAAGGCATGCTATGAAATTCTAGTCATGGAAAACAGGGATGATCAATTGGATGTCTTAAGCAAAGGAGTTCCTATGAATAAAAAAAAAAATGATTCCTAGAAATCAGCCCCTCTTTTCCACCTAATCATATTGTACATGTATGCAAGATCCAGAGCACAGACAACACTGTGGGATCAAATGGGAGCTGAACTAGGGTGAAGTCAAGGTAGAGAGATGGAGCATAAAGGGAGGGAGGGAGAGAGAGAGAGAGAGAGAAAGAGAGAGAGAGAGAGAAAATGAACTTGGGTTGTAGCTATAACTTTAAGATATTACCTAACTTGCCTTATGAGATAGGATGTCCTCAGAGTTTGCAACAGAGGTCAGGCACATAGTTAGAATTCTCAGGGCAGTCCCACAGAAGACAGAACTGTTTTACATGCCAGAGAGTAATTAAAGGGCTTCCCTCACTTAAGGGCATTTTCAGGAACTGCTAGATCAGAACTTCCTGGTGTTTGCCTTCAGCAGACCCAGAGAATTAGCATGGGAATACCAAAATAGCCCCAGCGGGGAGGGCACCACTGCTCTTCCCCTTCACACCTGGATACCTGATCTTACAGACCTTGATGTGACTGTCACCTGCCTATGTGACTTTTGTCATTTGCCCTGTTTTCTGTATACCATATAAGCCTGGTTTTCACTTTGTGCAGGGGCACTTAGACTGGAACTAGAACTTAGATGGACTAGAACTTAGATTCATTCATTCAGATTGAAGCTTCCAGCTTCACGCAGTCTACAGCCA
>NW_022196915.1:85648729-85665411 GCF_008632895.1 Mastomys coucha | reverse complement strand
GGCCCAGAGTGCTTGGGCCTTGGGGGGTGGGGGGGGAGTGCAGTGCCTGTCCAGAAGAGGTGGCTGCTTTAGACCCAGTGTGTTTCAGGTAGCCTCAGAGGTACCTCAACTGCTGAGCTGCTAGATTTCTCATCTCTCTCTTTTGCAATGACTAAAAACCTCATGCCATTTTTAAGAAATACATTCAGATTCAGAAAAAAAAAAAAGATATTAGCTAACTGCCTTAGAACCACCTGATAAAAACCTCAAGATCTCTTTCTTACTATGGACAATGATCTATTTTGACAACTGGTCATGGCATTTTGAGTCATGTGGTCTATTACTTTTAATTGAAAAGTCTCTGTCCTGCTCTATTTTGAATTTCTATAATACAATCCTAGAGATTAAGTAATATATAATATTTCTTACAGTTTTGGAGATTTGGAAGCCATTATGGTCATCCAACTTGGTTAGACATCTTGTCTCATGGCATTGTGCAATAGAGAAAGATACCTGTTCTTTTTATTCTCCCCATAGCCTTTCACACACACAAACATACACAAACACACATTCAACACACACACCACACACACACAAAGAAAAGTTCCCAATGGAGGATTAAATTTTACTAGGGATTAAAAAACTGAGTTTCCAATATATCAAGTTTGGGGAGCACATTCAAACCATTGTACTCCCTTCTCTCCAGGGTTGTTGGCCATTGGCCTAGGAGTTCAAAGGGAGCAGAATCAATTAACAAAGTTTACAACAGCCCACAAGTACGAACAAAAATGACCACACATTCTGGTATCAGCTTCGTGAGACAGATACACTTTACTTGGGATAAACCAGGGGGTTATACAGTTTGGGGGAAGGGGAATTGGAATATCCAGGGTGGACAAAGGTCATTGACTGAAGGCTAAGGTCCTAAGATACCTCATTAGCATGGGGAGGCATTCCAGGGATCTCAGGAGCTTGCTGAACAAGTTCTGATCAGGAAAAAGGAAGTTGAACCTGTAATCTAACCAGAGGTGTAATAAAAGTGTGTATGTGTCAGGGTTTCCAGCTCCCTAGACAAGGTCAAAGGAGTAGAAAACCCTGCTGAGAGAGGGAGTCCTCCATGCTGTACCAAGCTCAGAAAGCTATCCGGACAATGACAGACTTTAACCTTAATTAGCATGGTTTCCCCACACCCTCTTTACTAATATTAAGAATTTCCAACCTAAATGCAAAATAGTATACACAGGCAATCTAATGGTTAGTATCTTTTTTTTAGAAAACAAGGCCAGGCAATGGTTGTGCAAGCCTTTAATCCCAGTACTTGAGAGGCAGAGGCAGGCAGATTTCTGAGTTTGAGGCCAGTCTGACCTACAGAGTGAGTTCCAGGACAAAAAAGGAGAAGGAGAAGAAGAAGAAGAAGAAGAAGAAGAAGAAGAAGAAGGAGGAGGAGGAGGAGGAGGAGGAGGAGGAGGAGGAGGAGGAGAAGGAGAAGGAAGGAGAAGGAGAAGGAGGAGAAGAAGAAGGAGAAGAAGGAGAAGAAGAAGAAAATAAGAAGCACTTTTAATATCTGATATATGTGTGTGTGTGGTATAAAAGTACAAACATTTATATGTATATATAACATATACATATATAATTGTATATATGTAGATGAGCATAGCATTAAGAACATGTGTCACTAGATAAAATTTTTGTGTGAATCTGTTTCATGAATATGTTTAGATTAATCCATATACATTGTGTCAATCAATTCTGTGTGTAACTGGGACCACTTATTTAGTAACTAGTGTCAGTAACGTATGCTTGGTTATGATGTGGATTATAATCATGCCAGAGAAACCATTATCTTGGCCTCTGTAGGATGGCAGGCTAACCATCTGAAGGTAGATCCACTCTAAGTGCAAGGCCAGCAACATAGAAGGGTTGAGAATTTACCTTCTGGATCTATTATACAACTATTGCTTTGGTTGGATAAATAGAAGCAGAATTAGGGACTTGCAGATGTGGGTGGCTTACACGGTATTTTAGAATCAGTGTTTGTTTGGAGGTTTGGTTTTTTATTTGTTTGTTTGTTGGATTTTTTTAGCAACTGAACATTTCCTCTGAATGTTTCCGAAGTCATTGCAGATCATTTTCCTCCCTTTCTATTCTTTTATACTCTACTTCCACCTTTCAATTATTGTGAATATGTAATGATGAAAATAACTACTATAAATAATGCATTGACTTTTTATATCATGTTTCCAACAAAGAGAAAAATTCATGCTGAGCTGCAGGGAGAACCGGGTGGCAGCTGCTGCAGTGTCTCAACAGGCTAAGACGTATGGACTGTTTGGAAAGAAGCAATTTTTTTTCTCTCATCTGGAAGGAGAAGGGAGGCAATTGGTACAGCAGGCTCCTTCATTTTTCAAGGTTCTTCTATCACTTAACCTGCCTAGCACACCTCCCTTCCCAAGGCCAATCCCCTGGATAGATGTTTGGGGCATCTGGGAATGCCAAGAACAGTCCGTCCTGCATTTCTTTCCCTTTACGGATCATAAGAAGACAGTAGGGGCAACAGCATACATTTGCCCAAGCTTTGAAAGTATCACTTCTAAGGCAAGACACTAATTTGATAAACTCTTCACTTACTTTATTCTCAACATATGGAAAGTTCTAGAATTGGCATGGGTTTTTACATGGACTGAACTGAAGACTTGAACTGAAGCTTCAGGCTTCTTACTTAAGAACTCTTCCACCTCTGGTTCTAGGGATTTACCCCAGAGCCACCGATATACCTCTCCCACCCACCCCATCATTGTGACAGGACCTCCCCAAATGACCTGGGCTTGCACAGCAATCATATTCTTCCTGCCCAGCCTCCATAGTAACTGAGATTAAAGGCAGGTGGCTGTGCCCCAGTTCACTTGAGTTCATATAATTTCACTTTTTTCTAAAATTAAAGCAAGCCACAGCCAAATATTTCAGTCATTTATTTATCTTCTCATAGTATCTGCTTTTGAACGTTTAAACAAACTGGGATAATAATATGTACAGTATACTATTAAATACATATAAAGTTACATATAAATATAATATGTGCACTAAAAAGGGCATATGAGACAAGAATAGAAAATCAGAATGAAGCAAAGAGGAAAGTGTGTCAAACAATACAGTTTTATGGCTGTGACAGTCATTCTTGTCAACTAGTCACACCTGAGAAGAAGAGACCTCAACTGAAGAATTGCCTCCATGCCTCTGGGACATTTTCTTCATTGCTGTTGGTGTAGGAGCCTCTCTTCCAATTGTGGGTGGTACCACCACCAGGGAGGTGGACCCCGGCCTTATAAGAAAGGGATCTGGGCAGAAGCAGGAAAGCAAGCTAGTAATCAGCCCTCTTCCATGGTTCAGTCCCTCACTGTGGCTTGACTTCCGCTCCTGACTTCCCTCACTATGGGCTGTGACAGAAAAATATTAGTAAATAAATGCTCTCTTTCCTACAAATTCCTTTGGGTCATGGTGTTGATTACAGCGACCGAAAGCAAACAAGAACATTGGACAAATTCTTTAACACTTTAGAATTTGAAGTTTCAGGAGCCAGAGCATGAAGAGTAAAATGGGGTTGCATGTATACAGTGGTGAATTTGGGTTACATTAACAATGTTTATCATGTTTGGACTTCCAAAGAAATTCAGTCCTTCTAAGCTTTCAACACACAACACATAGGCTCATATAGTAAATATATTAAAAGCTTTGTCCATTGTAAATTATTGTTTTTAATAGCTTCATCAGAAATTATAAACAGGAGAAAACTCTTGCTGGATTAAAAGCTAACATAGACATCTAGTTGCAAATATTTTCAGACACTCTGGTTGAAACAAGAGAGACTTAATATCTGAACATCTCCGGTGGAAGGCCTGTCTGCAATGCACTCTTTGCTTTCCTGTCCTTTGGGGAAGATCATATCGAGCATAATTTCATTTTTAGAAGGGAGTTGGGAGATCACCGTTCACATAAAGGGCTCCGTCGTGTAGAATCTTTAGCTATAAAATGTGCACGGAAAAAAAATTATGTAGCATATGAGGATGGATAGAAAGCTCTGTAACAATGGATCTGACAATTGCTTTCTAGAAAAACAAAACCACCAAAGTATGTTTTTCTTTTAAACAATTTGAGTGTCTCATAAAGGTGGGATGAAGAATGTACAGCTGTTGACCCCTTAGGCAGTGTGGCACATCTGTTTCTCTGTAAAAATTATTAGCAATCCTGGAGTCGAAGCAAGCTGACTTTACCCAAGTGGCTTTCTCACCCTCCAGACAGCTGTCAGATTCACTGTGTCCCTTCCTCCTTGGCATAGTTCAACACCATCTTTTGTTTTGACATCGCAATTCACTCAGTGGTCCGAGGGCATATTCTTGTCGTTTACTTCATTTACACAGTCTAAGGATAACGTGTGTGAAGAATGTTCTTCAATACTCTAAGACTCTGTTTAAGGGCAAAGGCTGGTAGCTTACCATGTGGCCTGCCAACCACGTAATGACATCACTTTTAAGCATAGAGGATTTTCTTATTTGTCACTTCCTGTGATACTCATAGCTACTGCGTGCTCATTCTTACCTTTCAATTTAAAAAAAGGTAAATCCAGATTAGAATTGCAGTCCTACCTCATATTAAGCATGGGTGCTTAGATAACTTATTTAATTTTAGTGTTGTTTTCTGAAGGTCGTATCTCGCACGTAACCCAGATGACTTGGAAATGATGAAGCCTCTGTCTATCTCAAACTGTCAGTCTGTCTTTTAACTTGCCATGCTGGGATCACAGGCATACACCACCATGCATGGACCAAATTATATAATATGTTTATGAACTAATGAATTCATCTGCAGAACCACAACAAGGTGTCTTCAGGAATTAGATGACATATGTAAAGTGCCTTTGGCAATATCAGACATATCGTAGGCACAAAATAGCAGCTGATGATAATTATATTATCTGAACAGGATTCCAACAACCACACATAATATAAACTTCACACTCAGATGCTCCTACAGTCAGCCATTGAAAGTCACAATTGATGTCTATTAAAATATTTTCTTCAATCTTATTTTTCCTTAGTACTACATTGGGTCATTATTTGAGTTAGTGGATAACACTGGTTTTATTATGCAGTCTCCAATACCAGCCATTTACCCAGAATAATCCATGAAGCCTTCCAGAATTTGACAAAACTACCAAAAGATGAGTAAGCCACCCAAAGGCATGGCTGTTTCTAGCAGCGATTGACTGTACTATGCTTTAACCAGTGTGTTCAGCAGCTACCCCACTGCAGGACTGCTAGTTTCAGTCGCTAACACTTTCACATCAGAAGCTCTACTGCGAACGCACAGATTTTTTTCTTTGATACATATCAGAAGCATCTGATTCTCCTCTAGGTTTCGTGTGGATTACAACTGCCAAAGCAGTCCTGCTTCTCCAGGTTGGTAAACCATTTCCAGGTGATTTTTCTCAAAAACAAGCACTCTGGCCGCCTCCTAATTTGCTGATTCTCCATCATGAGCTCTGATAATTGTTAACACACTTTAAACTACCGGCGATGGCTTTGGGAAAACTCAAGTCTCGTAGAGACCTTTCGGTGACATAACCCAGTCACCCAGTCTTTTCAGCTTGAGCTAGGTCAGATATGAAGAGAGCTTTGATCTTTCCCCTGACAAACATGTGGTTTCTCGGTTGAATTTCACCATTGAACTATTTCACGAGTTGTGGCGTTCAGGCCAGTAGGAGGACCAGATAGAAGTTAAAACTCTTAAGCGTACAGAAGTACCACCCAGCACCAACCACCCTCACAGCCTGTATCAAAGAAAGCTGTAGCTTAGGCATGTGAGACACTCAAAACACAAGTTTAGTCAGGTCTCAGGGAAGACAGAAACACAGCAGCTAAAGTACTGTCCTCTACTGAAGCTGTTCATGTTGGACCACCTGCAAGAAGAACTATACACAGGGAACTCCGGGCATCACTTACTACAGCCAGAGATGGCGCAGCTAGATATCCCATAGAGACATGTCAAAGCTCACAGGCTGAAAACCAGTTTGTTTAAGTAAAAAAAAGAAAAAGTCATCCAATCTACACAGGGATCCAGTTTGATTTTGGTATCACCTTTGCAATCAATTTTAGAATTGGTTTAATTTCAGTAGTTTTTAAAAATAGACTTGGGGAACTGCGGATGGTGACTTGCCTAGCATGCTTGGGACCTGACATTCACCCACCAATCACTTTCTGCCTAAAAGACTTCTATTTTTACTCATTTGATTTAAAATATGGTTATGATATCCCTGGAAATAAATCACAAAATGCATTCCTTATTGAGAATCTTGAATCCTTTTATGCTTCCAAAAACTGAAGTGTAAATTGATGAATGCCCTGTTTGTACCCACTTTAAATGGCATTGATATTTTGATAATAATAAGGAAAGATCTGCTACATCCTTTTGACACAAATGCCAGAAGCAATGAGGCACAGTGGAAGACAAAATTCAACCAAGGATTAAATTACAAATGAAATTAAGAATAAAGTTATAGTTCCTGGTACAGTTTAGTTAGTTATATTAGTATTAGTTTCCCTTTGAGAAATAGGTTCTTGATGCCCAGATGGACTTTGCCACTTCATATGTCTCAGACTCACCAAAGTTTGTAACTTTCACTTTGAATCCCGTCAACCTTGATATGGTAAAGAGAGAAGAGACAGATAGGAGATCAATAAGTATGCCATTTTACAAACTGCGAGATTCTGATACATTTTCTTTATTGTCATTACTCTAATTACAAACAGCCCCTGGAAAAGGAAAATATTTCCTCTCAACCTTAGGCTGGTTCCCATGCACCCAACACCATATCTCTAGGCCAGTGGTTTTCAACTTTCCTCACACTTAGACCATTTATTACAATTCCTTGATGTGGCGACTGCCCCGCCAACCAGAAAGTTATTTTGTTGCTACTTCATAACTGTAATTTTGCTACTGTTATGAATCATAATGTGAATATCTGATATGTGACCCCTAAAGAAGAGGCAACCCTCAGATTAAGGAGCACGGCTCTAAGCCTTTGTCCTCTCCTACTGACCAACAAGGGAAGATCATCCCCATGAGACATATTGTGGGTACAGATTCAGTCAGCCACAGTCAGGAGCACTCTTTGCTGGAGAATCTGTATGTGAAGTCAGAGGTCAGATGAAAAGGGAAAAGAATAAACAACGCTCCAAATCAGGGTGTCAGAATGTGGATGTAGAGATTGGAATTTATTAAAAGACAAAACAAAGGCCCAAGGAGAGCAGAGAAAGGAATCAATATGTAGGGCTGGTTTGATGAAAAAAGATATGTCTTTGATTGTGTGCACTTGCTTCTGTATAATTGCAAAGGCACAACATCAGCCAAAAATATCTCTAAAGAGGGAGACTGGAAAAATGGAAGTGTCTATGCTAAACAGGAAAGAGAAGACAGATGGGATCCCAGGGTATAAAACCAACAAGATAACAAACAGCGTTGGGGAAGCGAAGGGAGAAAAAAGACAATGTGCATAGACTGAGGGAGTTTAGAGAGAAGGTCGCAAAGACTACCAATACATTTTTTAAATATCTTATTATGGTGTGCATTTGTTCATTTTCTCATTTTAATTGCATGTTATTTTTAATTAATTTTAAAAAATTAACCAATCCAATAATGGGTTTTAGTATAACATTTCATTTGTATTTAAATATGTTTTGAGGAATTCATACACGATGTATTTATACCATTTCCACTTCTCCTCTCCCTCCTGAGCTCCTCTAATATTCCCCTCCCCTTCCAAGTTCATGACTTTTTCTATATCAGGAAGCCTGTTTCTAAAGAACACAGATTCTTCCTCTCTCAACAATCATTGATTGTCCATAGTTCTTCATGTGGGGTTGGAGTCTAGTAAAATGTTCCTTATTGAGTCAGCATGTCGATGAGTGTTGTCACTGTACAGGTCTTGTTTAAGTAATTGTATTTTAGAGATATTTTTGAATGCAGCTTCCCTGTTATGTCTAGCAGGCACTATCTAGAAGCAGCTCTCTTGATCACACAGCTCTTACAGTCTTTCTACTTCCTCTTTCACAGTGTTCCCCGAGCTCTAGGTATAAGGGAGACATTGTGGATGTATCAGGTGCAGCTCTGCAGCTCACAGCCACTTACTCTCTGCATTTTGACATTTTCACAGATATCATATTTGCACCCCATTATCCTTTACCCCTTGTCCTCTTATTTTAATATTCTTCCTCTCCCCAAGTAGTACCCTTTGTTTCTATTATATATATGTACATATATGTGTGTGTGTGTGTGTATGTGAATGGTAATTTTCTTTATTTTATATAGATTCCATTTCTAAGAGAAAACATGTAGTATTTGTCTCTCTGAGTCTGATTTATTTCACTTAACATGATAATCTCCATTTTTATCCATTTCCTGAAAGAAAGATGACATGATGTAATTCTTTATGATAAAATTAAGCATTTCATTTATCCATTCACCTGTGGATAGGTAGCCTGTCTGTCTTCATATTGTAAATGATGCTATAATAAACTTGGATGTACACAGATCCTTATATGCTAAGGTTCATTTGTGCACATACACATTGTTCTGTGTATAAATATTATAACAAATCAAAGAATATAAATAATGAAACAAGACTGAAAACTAATGTGCAGACCTAAAATATGTGCATAAAAGGGGAATTTATATAAAAATATTATAAAGATCCATATTTAAAATAAATGTATGGACCAGAAAATATACTGACATAGAACTGAGAGAACTATTTTGTTGATGCTGTTGGTGGTAGTATTGATATTTGATCCTGCTATATCACCTGGGCTGGAGTCTTTTAGCTACTAGACTCATATGTTCCTCCCATTTCAGCTTCCCCAGTAGCCCCTAGTGTATTTTCCTGCCTCCTGGCCTAAGTGTTGGTATTCTAAGAAGAGTAATCATTCCACTCTATAAAGAGTACCCTTCTAGCAAGTCTTTGTTGCAGTCTTGAACATGATTTTCAGAGAGCTTTTATTTCCCTGGTCCTTCTGAAATTCTGCTTATAATTTGTTCTTTTAGAGCCTTTTGTTTATTTAAAAGAAACATTGACACCAGTTGACACATCAGAATGACTGTCTCATTCTCATTTCACATGCCAAAAGTGGCCAATGGCTGGAGAAAGAGAGCTAGCCGTGGGAGAAATGGAAACGATTTTCACAAGGTACTGGCAAAGCTACCTGAGGCACTAGTTCCTAAATGGTAGACTTGGAAGCATAAGAACTTGGTATCAGATGGAGGAGAGAAGCTTGAACAGGGGCTAGAGAGATGGCACAGTAGTTAAGCGTTCTGGCTGCCCTTCCGGAGGAAAAGGCTCAACTCCCAACAACCACAAGTCAGCCCGCAACTGTAATTCCAATTCCAGATCTGACATCTTACACAGACATAAATACAGGCAAAACATCAGTGTACACAATCTTAAAAAGAATATATCATTAAAAGAAAAAAGCTACAGCAGTCAGGTGAAGCAAATGCTAGGTACCAGGTGGGCACCAACATATATACATGCAAGTGTGAAACATTCTTTTGGGAAGCCCAGTCAGGAGGAGAAAAAAAAACATTAAAAGTGAAAGTATATCCCCAAAACACTCCCAGTAATCTGTCCTGTGACTCTTACCTTACTCCCAGTCTGGTGTAATCTAATGATACAGGAAAGAATATTGGGGCCATAACCAAACTGCACATGATAGAAGAGTTCATACTGTTCAATTTCTGTAACAAGCTAATTGAACATGGGTGCCTTATTACTGGGTCTTGTGAGAACGTCAGAGTCTATGTAATTTACACTTGGTCAATATTTCATCTAAAAATTACTTAATAAATTAAACAAAAGGTGATCATCATTTAAGAAATAGTTTATTAGTTCCAAACCCTCTGCTACTGATTTATGCAGAACTAATGTGCTCTTCACATTCTGCATATACATATCCCTTAGCCATCACAGTCATTCCATGACTTGCTAACCTGAAGGCTCTTAAACCTTCCTCCATTTTTAATAGAAGCATGATTTTGCAGTGCCAGAAAACTCAGACACAGGCTTGACACAGTGCCAGGGAATGAGCCACCACTATTACACTAGTCAGAATCATTTCATTCTCTTTTTGCAAATGAGTGGACAAAATGTGTCTAGGAGCCAGTTCTGGCCTAGGAAACATCAAAGAGAAACCTGACATTTCTCTTCCCACCTCAAGAAGCAAACTGCTAGAGCTGGTCCCTTCCTGTTTGTGAAATGTATATGAAGACATGATGCCTGGAGAGGCAGCAGCTGCCTTGCACACAGGAGACACTAGATGAAAACATGAAACTAGGGAAAGCCTCCTGAGCATGGCAAAGGTCAGGGTTGCAAAGCCAAGTTCCTTAGAGCTCAGGACAGTTCGGCGGCTAGGCAAAGGTCAGGGTTGCAAAGCCAAGCTCCTTAGAGCTCAGGACAGTTCAGCGGCTAGGCAAAGGTCAGGGTTGCAAAGCCAAGCTCCTTAGAGCTCAGGACAGTTCAGCGGCTAGAAACTTGTAGACATGCAACTTGTGAAAATCACTATTAAGATAGATCATCTCTTATTTAAACTCAAAAGCATCACATCTCTGCATCATAAGTGGAATTGGCAATGAATGTATAACCTTCACTATGTTTTTGAGGCTTCAAAAAAAAATGACACCTTTAGTAGTCCAAGAAATGATTAAGAGTTAGTTTAGGTACACTATCTTATTGCCGTAGACCCAGATAGCTCAAGTATAACAAGGTTGTTCTATCTCCTTTCACAGGTTAACATGGTCTACCAGAATAATATAAGAAAGGAATATAAAAGGAAATTAAAATGGTAATAAACACCATATTTACAAATATTATTTCCATGCCACGGAGTTGTCTTAGTAAAACAAAAATCCTGGGAGCACAGGCCTAGTGACCCCAATTCTGTCCCTCGGATGCACATTTTACTCACTTGTCTATTGCTGTGGTAAAATACTATGCCAAAAGTCAGCTGAAGGAAGAAACAGTTTACTTGGGTTTATGGTTACAGGGGTAGAGTCCATATGATATGCTGGGATCTGAGAAATGATATCTTCAATTGCAAAGACAAAGCAGAGGGCCTGCGGGAGCTCTCAAAGCCTGGCCCTAAGGATGTACTTCCTCCAGCAAAGCTCCACTTCCTGAAACCTCCCCAAACAGCACCACAAACGGGGGAACAGTGCTCAAATACATGAGCCTCTGGCAGGGAACAGTGCTCAAACACATGAGCCTCGGGTGGGGAACAGTGCTCAAACACATGAGCCTCGGGCGGGGAACAGTGCTCAAACACGTGAGCCTCGGGCAGCCATTCTCTCTTAAACCAGTACACCACATACAAGGTGAAATGCTGTGGCCCACATCTGTAGGACCAGCACTCCTACATAGAGGTGGGAGGCAGAGACGGGAGAGCCATCAGCTAATCTAAAAGGTGATGACGTACTGAAGACGGAAGGAGAGAACCCAGTATTAAGGCTTATCCTTCAAGCTCCACGTGCGCATGTGGCATAGACCATCCACACTCAAAAACTAAGTGAAATGAACAGTTTAAAAATTAAAATACCATTTATATACTGACTCTTGATTAATCATTTTAACTGAAATGTTTTTAAGAAATCCAGAAATCCATGGCTTCTTTTGGACTAAAACAAAAAAAAAGTCATAAATGTTTACATTACAACTTACAAAAGTAACACGAGTTCAGTCATCTGCCAGTGATCTTTCTCTTAGATATTGACAGGCATGCTAGAACATGATCTGTTAGTCAAAGCTTTTCTCTCCGAGTTACATTCGCTTCCAACTGGAGACAGAAAAATTATCACAGGTTTTGGAATTTTTTAAACTAGAAAGTAATAGATAGTTGTGGCTTTTTCTAAAATTTAATTCCCTGAAAGTGTATATTCTTATTATTTCTTATTCTTACTTTTTGCAATATTCAATTTTTTATTTTTCTTTCTTCTCTTTACCCCTTACTGTATTCACCCCTCTTTGTTTTCCTCTTCTGATTACCTCTAAATTTATTGATATGCTGTCTCTTATCTCCAGTCTATTAACAAAGCACATAGGACTTTACCAATTCATTTATAAATACTTACTTTTTCCACTGTGATTTGTGTCTTTTAACAATATATATCTCATTTTCTTGTTTAATCTCTTCCCTGACTATTTCTTTTAGCCAATCTGCCAATCCTTTTATCCAATGCCTACTCTGCCTGCTGCTGTTTTGTGAATTTAGCAGAGTAATGAATATTGCTGTGGACCTGGGTCTGGCTTTCTCATCAATGCCCCTCTCTCTATTCCATAGCGAGTCCTGCAGCTGACAACCAGGAAGGAAAAGAAAGGCTCTGCACATGCTGAGGGAGTGGAAGAGAACAAGCAGGCAGAGTTTCAAGAGACAAATGAGAGGTAGAGAAGAGGAAGGAAAGGGAGGGGGGACCTATATCCTTAAAGCTGTGTTATTTCCCATGCAGAGAATAAACAGCTTTGTAGGTTGTTAGGACACAACTGCGGGTTGGCACAGGAAATTCCATCTCTCTTCATGTAGTGATCAAACCTAAAGAGGCCAGGGAGAGAATGGCAAGAACCTGAGCTAAAAGTTAAAGGCACAGAGGTGTTGGTCAAGGCGGTTTCAGGTGAACAACCTGTGCTGCCAAACAAGAGGGTCGTCTCGTGGTGCTGTTCATTCAGGATGCTTGAGGAGGAGAGGGCCAAGCCCAGGGGCCAGGAATAGGGCAATACTGCTTTTGTGGGATGGATAGCTGCGTCTATCACGTAAAGGTGTCTTGGTTTTGTGTTGCAGCCATAGTCTGGGCTGATGATTACATAGTCAAACCCCATTTCTTTTAGACATAGAAGGGAACTCTTCAAGTTTGCTTTCTAGGTGAAGAGAGAGGGGAGTCCTTGCTGATGACCACGTGTCAGTGTTCCATCCTTCCTTGGCGTTTGCGTACGGCGAATTAAAGGAAATGTTAAAAGAGAAGTTCAGAAGATGATAGAAATTATAACGTGTGTGTGTGTGTGTGTGTGTGTTACAATTATAGAGCTGTGCTGACTGGTTTTGTGTATCAACTTGACACAAACTAGAACCACCAGACAGAAAGGAGCCACAGTTGAGGAAACGTCTCTATGAGTCCCGCTGTGATAAATGGGGAGGGCCCAGTCCTGGGCTGGTGGTCCTGGCTTCCATAAGAAAGCAGGCTGAGCAAGCCATATGAAGCAAGCCTTTCACAGCACTCCTCCGCAGACCTTGCGTCAGCTCCTACCTCCAGGTATCTGTCCTTTTGGAATTCCTGTTCTAACTTCCTTTAGTGAACAGCAATGTGGAAGGAGAAGCCAAATAAACCCTTTCCTCCCCAACTTGCTTTTTGAAAGTATATTCTTAGTTATATATATATATACATATGTATGTATATATATATATACATATGTATGTATATATATACATATATATGTATATATATATAATAAATACGTACAAACATTCTTATACTTTAAATAAAACAATTTAAGCACACTGTCGCTGACTTAATCAGGGAAAGAAAGTGTTTTGAATACTTATTTTCAAATAATTTTGACTCTTTCACTGTAAGTCCTTAAAGGCACATGACCTACTCATGCCTATGGAGTAGAGAGGAAGAGGTGAGGTAGAATGTAAAGTAATGCCATCTCTAATGTTCGTTGGCCCCTTCCTGCACACATCTCTCTAGTCTCAGCACTCAGGAGGTGCAGGCAGGAGGCTGAGGGACTGAGGCCAGCATGAACTACACTGGGATACCCTGTCTCATGACAAAGCAATATGACTCCGCAGATAAAGGAGCTGGGGCCAAGTCTGTCTGTCTGAGATCTGAGTTCTCTTTCTTCAACCACACGGTAGAAGAAATGATTGCCTCTGACCTACAGGTACATGCACACACACACTGTGACATGCACACAATAGCCAATAAATACCTATTAAAAAAGTAAATAAGCAAAATCTCAGTTGAATAGATTAATAATAAATATGCATTCTGTATTTCTATAGGCTACTCTAGTCTAGACCAAAAGTGGAGAAGGATGAGTTATGTACATTTTCTCCTCTGTGCTATATAATAAATTATTATCTGCAACCTTAGTAAGTTAAAACAACAAAAGTTATATTTTTTCTCAGTGTGTAGGTCAGAAGTCCAAAATGAAAGTGTGTGTACTGGCTAGTGTTATGTCAATTTGACATAAGCTAAAGTCATCAGAGAGGAGGAAGCCTCCATGAGATCATGCTGTTGGCAAGCCTGTAAAACATTTTCTTTATTAGTGATTGATGGTGGAAGGCAAAGCCCATTGTGGGTGGTGCCATCCCTAAGTTGATGGTTTTGGGTTCTATAGGAGCAAGCCATGAGGAACAAGCCAGTAATTTATTATTATTATTATTATTATTATTATTATTATTATTATTATTATTATTATTATTAAACATTACTCATTCATCTTTATAAATTTTTTTTTATTTGGAGCGTACTGTAAAGCTAAGATAGTTTTTATTTTAAAACCTTAAAATTTTCCATCTAACCACACATCATCTTTCCTTTCCACACAGATCTTTATCTGATCAATCAAATTTCAGTAAAAACTATCTTAATGAGGTCCCACTAACCAAAGAACTGTTGGGAGATGGCTCGGAGTTTAAGAATGCTTGATACCATGGTAGAGAACCCAGGTTTATTTCCCAGCACCCACATGGAGGTGCTGTATCTCCAGCTCCAGGAGATCTGGCTCCCTCTGGCATTCCTGCACCCATGAATATAGTAAACTCACCCAAGGTGGACAGATGGCTCTGCAGTTAAGGGCACTGGCTGCTCTAGCAGAGAAGGCCTGAGCAGTTCTATCCTCGGTACCCATATGGCTGCTCATAATCACAACGTTAGTCCCAGAGGATCCAAACCCCTGGGCTGGCCTCCACAGGCTGCAAGCAGTCATGCACAGGCGTACATGCAGACAAAATGCCCATACAGGTAAATAACACATTTTTTTTAAAATCATAAAATAACTAAAGGAATTTATGTATCTTAGGATTTCTATCATCATGCAGAGCAAACCACTTCTCATATCGCTCTAGAATGTGCTGAGCAGATAACAGAATCTGTACTTCGCAGCTCTTACTGACACTGTTGGAAAAGTAGGCCATCTTAGCTCTACTCTGGGAAACCAATGTAGCCAGCTCATGCCTGCTTCTTTGAGAGTCAGGTAATCAGAACCTGGCCTCTGTTTACTTCCTGATCTTTTGCAACAGGACACAGGAGGTTCCTGCATTTGTGGAACCTGTAAATCAACTCTGGGAGCTCTTTTAATTCTAATTCTTAAACAAAATCTTCATAAATTGAAAACTGAACTTGGTGAGCTAAGAACCTATCTTAGGAGTAGAACATATGCCTAGCTTGTGTGAGGCCTGCGTTCCCTCTCCAGTGGCACAGAAGCAGAAAGGAACAAACTAAACACCAAATTAGTGGGTAATTCACTCAAGATTTTCTTTTTCCCCCTTGGGCTCTTTCGTTACTACCTTTTGCAGTATACTCAATAAAGCAGTTTGGGGATTTGAGGGTTTGTTCCTTCATTTGTTTATTTGCTTTTATTTTTATTTTTATTTTTAGAAAAAAATCTTTCATAGTTCCCTTTGTAATCATTCAGAGAACATTCACTGCAAACGGTCTATGTGTCAGACAAGGTTCCCGACCAAGGAAAGCTTACTCACCCCCATTAAGCTTGTTTTCTTTATAGTTTTCTATAATTTATTCCATCCCATCCCAGGGCCCAAGATTCTACTACTAGGAACGACTTCCTTTTTTCACTAGTCCTCTAATTATCTCTTTAAACACAATGCCTTTCGCGGTCTCTCTTGTTTGCCCCAAGATTGATTTGTGTGGGACTCACTTATTTTGCTGTTTTTCTTCTCTGTTGAAACCTTCCTCCTCCTCCTGCTCTCCAAGTTCAGGAGTTCAGGAGGAGCCTGATCCTACCAAGAAGGCAAGGAGATGAGTAAGAGATCCCATGAGCCTCTGCTCACCTGAACTCCGGCTGCCCACATCGGCCGCAGGGGCCCTTCCTTCTGGATTCTCTGATCTGCCCTTGTGTGCACACATTCCACCGACCCAGACCTCCACCTTCCACCTGCTGTGAGTCCCTCACAGGGTGGCTGGGAAGGAAGCCAGCCAAACATCCTTCGGCCACACCCGTCTTCATTCACCCCAGCAGCCACAGCCTTCACAGGTCACTACCCTCACCCTGACCTCTGGATGCCAAGATCCCAGACCTCCCACGGGGCCCTTCCTGAACCCCCCACCATGTCTCCCTTGCTCTCTTCTCCTCGTGCTCAAGCTGTACCTTACTGGTTCCACCGAGGCCACGGTGAAGGAAATGTTGTTACAGAGAAACGTGATTTTAAAGGTTATAATCATTTAAATAGAATAACAAGCCAACAAAGTGCAGCACAAGAGACAGCGCTCCACCCCCGCCCCCCCCCGAGGGATCAACACAGAATAGCTGCAGATTCTGGAATCTTTTTCTCTCATACAAGACCCAAGGTGATCAGAAAGTCCACGGCGCAAATGCTTTGAAGAGAGCCAGCCTCTCCGGGCAGGTTGACAGTCTCTATTCATTAAAA
>NW_022196915.1:85641887-85648649 GCF_008632895.1 Mastomys coucha | reverse complement strand
AAAAAAAGTCTCAAATAGCCCAGGCAGTTCTCATATTCTTTCCATGGGTGGGAACACGCGTGAACACCTGACCCTCCTGCTCTAACCTCCCTAGGTTATGGTCAACTGAGCTAAGTCCCCAGCTCCTCCGTTAGGGCTGGGCTACAGCTTGAATTTGGGGGGCAGGGTCTTGTTTCTTTCTTTGTTTTGGATCCACGGGTAACCAAAAGGATGATGCTAACCAGGACCATAAATTCATCATGTCTTCTTGTCACTTAGAGATTCCCCTTCCTTGCCATGCCCTAGGTATCTGCGTCCATGTCGTGAGTTCCTGCTTAGACTGAACACCCCCATTCCTGCCCTCCTCTCAAATTAAGTCACAGCTCCACAAAACACTCCATTTACATATAACAGTTGCATTCCATATAATCATCTTCTAATCCGTAGAACACTTGGATTGTGCAAGTGACTTCACCCTTCCTACAGGGATCTTGGTGGTGTAAGTAAGCCGGTGTTTAAGCCTATAAGCCCAAGAACTTTCATCTTAGAAGTCTGTCACTGAACAATACTTTAGGAGAAAACAAACATAACACAAACAAGAGTATTGATTACACCATCTTACATATCTTTTAAATTTCCTAAATAAACCGAATATCGATTGCGCAAAGTCACACAATAGTAGTGGGCAGCCTTTAAAAGTATTTATTTTCATTCATTGATTTGGAAAGTTCTCTAAATCACTAAAGTGATTCACGGCAAAGTGAAAACAGATATAAAAAACTGCACATATAGTCTCATTAAAAATAAGTTTATGTGACACACTGCCCTGTATACACATGCAGATAACAACTTTAATAAGAAATATTGAACATTCTATCAACCTCCAAAGTGGCACTTCGAGTGAGTTCATTCTGTGTTTTTTTTGAGTTTTCAGTGATATGCTAAACACTTTTTAGGAATTAAGGGAGAAACTTAATTCACTGTTGTTAATTTTAGGATAAGAAAACCAGCCGGGCGATGGTGGTACATGCCTTTAATCTCAGCACTTGGGAGGCAGAGGCAGGCAGATTTCTGAGTTCCAGGCTAGCCTGGTCTACAGAGTGAGTTCCAGGACAGCCAGAGCTATACAGAGAAACCCTGTCTTGAAAAACCAAAAAAAAAAAAAAGAAAAAAAAAAAAAGAAAAAAAAGAAAGAAAGAAAACCGTGCAAGGGTGATAATCAGATGGTGTCCATTCAAATGCTTACTCTCAGAGCAGTTCGCGTCACTATCTAGACCTGCAAGTATCATGCTTGTAATCCCCTCACACAACACAAGACTTGCTTCAGGATACCACTGGAGAACAATCAGATTTCCTAGCTCTTAGCTTTTGTCTCTCTCCTTTTCTTCCTTCTTTATGCGGACAGGTGCTCTTCCAATGAAAAACTACCTAGGGTAGTTAGGACAAAAACTCAGGACAGAGAGAAGATGAGAGATTATCAGGAATAAAGGGTACAGGGATGGGTACTTATATATGTGCATCTTTATTCTGAAATAATGATTATTTGTAAAAGAGACAACAGATTTGAAAAAACTGAATGGCATTTTTCAAATGTTTGCTTCCTGCATGTTACGTATTTTCATAATGCAAGCATTAACCTTAAAATGAAAGGCACTTAGGTTTTTTTTGTTTGTTTTTTTGTTTTGTTTTGTTTTTTCAAGACAGGGTTTCTCTGTGTAGCCCTGGCTGACCTGGAACTACCTCTGTAGACCAGGCTGGCTTCGAACTCAAAACTCTGCCTGTCTCTTCCTCCCAAGTGCTAGGATTAAAGGCGTGTGCCACCACTGCCCGGCCACTTAGTTTTTAAGAAGGGTTGATCTCGCTGGGCGGTGGTGGCGCACGCCTTTAATCCCAGCACTTGGGAGGAAGAGACAGGCAGAGTTTTGAGTTCGAAGCCAGCCTGGTCTACAGAGTGAGTTCCAGGACAGCCAGGGCAACACAGAGAAACCCTGTCTCGAAAAACCAAAAAAAAAAAAAAAAAAAAAAAAAAAAAAAAGAAGGGTTGATCTCAAGTTCTAAATATCTACAACCAAGATCAACTCACGTAAACAAATGTTTCCCCACCTACCCTCACACCCCTGGACAACTATGAATGTAATGTGAGAGAAGGAAAATCTTGTTCAATTTTAAAAGCTGCTGTTTACACTGGAGAAAACGGTCTATAAGAGAGTCATAGGTAGCAGGTTTTCTATCAGGTAACCAGCACTAATACCTTGCTACTTGATTAGTCGCAATTGGTTCAACTCCACCGGAAGACAATTTGATACAATCGTACAATGGCGTTCCAGAGCCTATTCCCAAGAGACATAATTACCACACATATATCCAGAGATTTAAACAAGACTATCTGTCACAACATTACAAACACAAACAAAATAATGGATTAACAAATTTAAGAATTTTCCCCCAGTGGTTAAGAACGGAAACGCAGTTGCATGGAGCATTATGGGAAGTGTTTGACAGATGATTGGAAAACTGGGCACATAATATTTCTGGGCACATAATAATGCTTTTCCGGAGCTCGATATTCACCCCACTACCCTATCAAAATGTAACTGCTCTCTGCTATTAGCTTTAGATGTGGCTTCACAGCCGATTGGGTCCTAAGACAGATGCTTTCGCCGTTAGATGACAAAAGGGAGCTGTTCCCTGTTGATTCCAAATTGAGCTGTACTTTGGAGCCTTTATTTGCTTTGTTCCGAGCCCAGAATCCCAAAGCCCACAAACTGGAAACCCACAACAGGAAATAGACACAGATCTAGGAAAGAAATGCTGCGGGGAGGAGGATGTGAATGGGACTTGTCACCCAGAGGTTCCTGTATTTAAACCCTCATACTCATTTGGTGACACTGTTTTAGGCTGTTGTGGGACCTCCAGAAAGCATAGCCTTGTGGAAGAAGTACATTACTGAGAGCAGGACTTGAGAGTTTATACCCTGGACCCATATCCTGTTGTCTATCTGTCTTGTGTGTGGATAAAATGCGATCACTTTGTTTCCTGCTCCCATGACCATTTTATGCCTTTCTCACCATTATAGACTTTGGAATATTGTACAAAATAACTTTTCTTCTTTAAGTTGCTTTTAGCCATATTTTATTACAGCAGCAGAAAAGTAACCAATGCAGATGCACAAAGTGGTTCTACCTGATCCAGTACCAGGCAGTTCTCTTGCTGGTCCATCATTGTGTGACTGAAGACATCTAGAGGAGATTACAATCCATCTACCATCAGAGTTTATACACATTAGAGACCTGAAGCCATAACTACCAAGCCAGGCTTCTCTTAGGTTCTTGACAGTGATATAATAAGATATATCATTGTATGTCAATCCACTATAAATTGTGGTGGCTATGTTAAGACACCAAGAAACAAGTCATGTGTGTCAGAGGAATGTCTAATAGAAGCTATTACCAAGTAAAAATAAGAAGCATATTTGAAAGAAGTTTTAGCATCTGAAATAATTTTATGGTGCTAAAAAATATAAAGCAGAAAAACAAAATTTTGCTTTAATTTTTAAAATTATACAAAGACAATGAGCTTAAATATGATGACAATACATTGTATATATGTGCAAAATTATCAAAACTACAAAGTTAATAATTAAAAAAAAAAATAGAAGAAGACCAGTAGTATTGTTGAATGACACTATGTATAAATGTCTGGGGTCAATCTACACTGCCCCCAGTAAATCACTGAAAAAAAAAAACTACATCTAGATTTTTAGTTAGTTGGGATAAAAGAATATTTCTTTTATTTCTGTTTGTCAAAGTGCATTTTCCGGGGCTTGAGAGGTGGCAGTTAAGAGCACTGGCTGTTTTTCTAGAGGTTCTATTCTCAGCACCTACACGGATGCTCACAACTGTCTGGAACTCTAGTTCAAGGGGATCTGACACCCTCACACCGCCATGCCTGTGGTCAAAGCACCAACGCACATAAACCATTTTCTTTTCAGCATACTAAGCAGTTCATTTTAGTGAATGATACCTGAGCACTCGGTTGTATGTTTGCTATAGTAAGATCCAATCTCTGACATACAAATGTGTGAACATATAAAATCTATCATACTGATTCCAATGTTTGAGTCTTTGAAGTAGTTGTGATCTGTCAGAAAGGTGACTGTATTGTTAGTTTTTCAGACAAGCAAACTAATAGGAGACATACATCCAATTTTAACATCCACTACAGTGTGGAAAAACATAAACCAACAAACAACAGCATCTGCCATCTGTAAGATGAAGAACTCTGGGAGGCCAGGGGAGTATTTCCAAGAGCCTGAGAAAAGCAGGAGCCTGGGGAGAGAGTTCTCTTCGCAGGACAGGAAGTCACAGATGCAGCAGTTCCAGCTAGGAGGCAGTGGCAAGCAGGCTTGCTTTCCTCCACAGTCTCTGTCCCAGGCAGGCCCTCAAGGATTGACTCATGCCCATCACCGCTAGGCCAGGGCAGCATTCCCCGAGTCCACACATGCAAAAGTCACTCTAGCATAGAAATATCTTCACAGACGCATTTGAAAACAATGTTTAATGTAGGCACCCGGTGCCTATTGTACTGAGATGTAAATTCCATTAATACAGGAAGACGAAGGTGCCGAAATAGTCTGCTGCATACGGCTTTCTACGTAGTTTGGAATTTACCCTTTATTCCTATTTTGCTCTTTTCGGGGGTGGGGAAGGGTGCCTAAAAGTCTATACTTGTTATTTCTGCTGTGTATTGTGAACCATCTTAATTTTATTTAATATTGATTGACTTGAAACCCATTCTATCTGATACTATGACCCTAACTTTCTCTACTTTTTCTTTGTTATGATGGTTATGATGGAGAATGTTGCCCATAGGTTCCTGCAATTAAACACTTGTACCCAATCTTTAATTTACCTTTGAGTAGTAATTTTAATATATGTCTCACTTGTATTATATACATACATATATACATGTATATACCCGTGTGTGTGTGTATTTGTGTGTGTGTGTGTGTGTGTGTGTGTGTGTGTGTATGTGGTGTTTCTTTAAGATCAGTCTAGAAAGGAGTATTTTTCACACACCTTTAATCCTACCACTTGGGGGATAAAGGCTTGTGGGTCTCTGAATGTGAGGCCAGCCTAGACTACAGCGTGAATTCCAGAACAGCCAGGGATATGCAGAAAAACCCAAACAAACCAAACAACAAAAACAACAGCCTCAATCAGTCTGAAATCTCTGTCTTTCAAACAGAGTGCAACACACTGGTCTTCCTTAGACAACAGACAGCTTAAACCTACCCCTTGCTCAGCTACTTTCTACTTACTGTGTCTGTGATACTAGGCATTAATTACTTCCATATGACCCTCTGTGGTAGATAGAAGTGCACTTTCATGGATAAGTACTCTTTTGTTTTCATTTCTCTGTAACTTATAACCTAATGGGGAAAAGGAGGCACTAAATACAATACTGTGTTTTTCATTTTATTGGTAACTTAAGCTATTAACTCAAGGGCTTGTTTTACTTGTGTTTGTTCGGTTCTCTTCCTATTAGGAATTTTGTATTTCTAAGCAGCAGCAGTGTCTATTAATAGGCTTCCTGTTCCCTCTCTTCCCTTGTTCCCTTCTACTATAGTAATTTCTGTAGTATCTATTTTAGTGATTGAGAGTATGGTTATGCACGCCAATACTCCTTCACTTGATCCTTCAGATTTCAGTGATATCTCTGAACTCACTGTTGCAGAGGAAGTTATCAACAAACCCACTCTGTCTAAATTCTCTACTCTGTCACTTTGTAGCCTTAACATTTGAGTTCATTCTCTCTTCCTCTTGAAGAGTTACAATGCCTTGAGAGTGCCTTAGCCAGAGGTCTGAGCCATGTCTAGGAACTTCATGCAGACAATTCATTGAAACAGTATTCCCAGTGTCTTCCCGAGTCAAAAGTTCCTCAACTGCAGCCAGACGTGGTGGTGTTATGTTTGTGGTATCCACACTCGGGAGACTGAGGTGAGGGGATCCAAATTTAAAACCAGCCCGAAATATATAAGACCCTGTTAGAAAATGAAAAACAAAAATATGCCTTGTGCTAGGTCTTCATTTGCTGTGATACCGAGGTGGGTGCGGCAGGAAGTGGCTGGCATAGTGGCAGGAAGTGGAAACCGGAGGAGATCGCACCTTGAATTGCAACCACGAAAAGCAGGAAGAGCGAGACTGGGAGTGGCTGGACATCTTTAGACTCTCAACGCTCCAGCGACAAGCTTCTTCCAACAAGATCACACACCCCTGCCCCCAACACTCTCTAAACAGCATGACCAAAAGGGCACGCAAGAACTCAAATATCCGTGCCTATGAGGGACATTCTCACTCAGACCACGGTAAGCCTGAACTAAGGGCTCCGTTACATCTGAAAGAGAGTTGGACTGCCTATTAATCTTTGGCTCTTGTTTTCTTCTGGGAATATTATGCAATACTGCAAAATATGTTCTTTACGAGTTGGCAGAATTTTACAATTCTTTTCCATATTATTACTTCTTTGCTCTTTTATTCAGAGTATGCCAGTTCTTCTGTGGTGATGTTGTTAAAAGTCATGACGTCTAAAATTCCACAAGCCCTCTCTTTAGGAGCTGGCACAGAGTGAAGCCCTCTCTCTCTAGGAGCCGGCACAGAGGTGAAGCCCTCTCTCTAGGAGCTGGCACAGAGATGAAGGCTTCTCTTTAGCAGCTGGCACAGAGATGGTATTTTCCCACATTAAGAGGAGTTTATACGGCTTTAATTTAGCCATGCTTTTTTT
>NW_022196915.1:85621136-85641877 GCF_008632895.1 Mastomys coucha | reverse complement strand
TTCTGTTATTCTGTTAAAACACCAACCAAAAGAAACTTGGAAAGAGAAGGATTTGTTTGGCTTACACTTCCAGGTCATAGTCCCTCATTAACGGAAGTCTAAACAGAAACTCCAGCAAGAAACCAAAAAAGGATGCTACTTATTGATTCCTGCTCTAACCTACTCATCGCTTCATGCTTAGTTTTCTTTCTCTCTCTCTCTCTCTCCCTCTCTCTCTCTCTCTCTCTCTCTTTCTTTCTTTCTTTCTTTCTTCCTTTCTTCCTGTTTTTCGTTAATCGCCTACTGATTCTTTGTAAATTTCACACCGTGCTTCCTGTCTTTCCACATCTGCCCTTCACCCTTGGAACCTCCCCAACAAAACTATCTCACTGGAGATGCTGCAGTATGTCACACAGCTTTTCTTGCAAATGTTCACTCACTGCAGTGAGTCACCGGTCTGGTTCGAGGCCTCAGGCTTCTGCTATGCTATCAGTACTGGATCCTCAAGGGGACTTCTCTTCGGTATCCTGTTGTTATCCCGTGTCGTGGAGATCTTGCAGCTTTGATTCTGGAAGCCCAGCCCCTTTGTGTGCTCCAGCAGTTCATAGATAGGGTAGTTGTTGGGGTGGGCCAACTCAAAGCCCGGAATCTGGATCTGGGTGGTAGCTGAGTTAGTCAGCCTCACAGCTCTCCCTAGCCCACACCACAGGGGCCAAGGTAGTGCAGCTTTTCTCTTAGCTGTCTTTCTTTTATAGCCCAGGACCACCTGCCTAGAAGTATTAGTCCCAAGAGTGGGCCAGGCATCAATGTATCCATCAGGATTCAAGACAATGCCTTATAGACATACTTACAGGCCAACCTAATTTGAATAATCCTTCAATTTAAGTTCCCTTTTCACAGATGATGCTAGGATGTAGGCTAGGATGCCAAAAACAATGCAGAAAAACTAACCTGCATATCTCCTCTCCTTAGCTGAGCCAGCTGGGCCTAGAGAAGTTCTGGGTTAGTCCTCCTTGCTAGATGCCTGGCCTGTCCCTCTAACAAGTGATGTAGTGTTGATCTAAGCTGGTGCTAAATCAGCCCTTTGGACTACCCTCTCCTTCCTCCTCTGCCTGTCTCTCATTCTTATGTGGCTTTGGGCAATGGATTTATATAAATACTAATTTCTTGAAAAAAAAAGGTTGTAAGGTTGTATTTGTTTTCTCTTTTTTTCTAAGACAAACAAACAAGGTTTATAAAACAGACTTATGCACAGCTTTTTGTGTTAATATTGCAAAGCCTATTTACTTCATGAGAACTGGTAGATCTAATGAGAAAAAAAGTGCACATTAAAAAATCCAGAGTGTGCCGGGCGGTGGTGGTGCACGCCTTTAGTGCCTCCCAGCACTTGGGAGGCAGAGGCAGGCAGATTTCTGGGTTCGAGGCCAGCCTGGTCTACAGAGTGAGTTCCAGGACCCCAAGGCTACACAGAGAAACCCTGTCTCAAAAAAAAAAAATCCAGAGTGTGTCTGATCCAGCTTATAATTTTATGCAATAAACTGTCTTATAAAATCCTCTATATGATGATTATAGACCAGGTTCCCTGTCCTGGTGATAATGGGAAAATTTTATATCAGAATGAACTGATTTAGAGATGACATGTCTAAATCATACAGCTGCCTAGATGTTTTCACTAATCTGCAGTACACATTCCAAAAAGGAATATGAAACAGCATAGATCTTTCATTTTGGGGAGCTTCTAGAGTAACATACTCTATGATATTTTTTCCTAAAATGGACCTTTGGAAAGATCCATTTACTTTGTTTAGACTAAGTTTCCAGTGCAGCACCCAAAGAGAAAGGAAAAAAGAAAAAAAAAAGAAAAGAAAAGAGAAAAAAAAAGAAAAAGAGGCGTTGAGGGAAATGTCCATTCAATATTCAAACAACAGAAAAATAACTTTCATGAGCGCAGAAGTATAACAAAAGGAAGTGTGTGTCCTCCAGAAGAGAGGTTCCAGAGGAACTGCAGAATCAGCAGCCAGAATCTTGGCTCTACTACAGGGACTACCTACAAAAGATGAACCTGGTCTTCCTGGACATAGGCACCTGCAGGAGAAAGGCCTCAGGCCCCAATCCAAAGCCAGGCTAACACAATGAATGGCAGGGGTACTCACCTCAACACAGAGTGGTCCAGCAGACAAAGAAGGAGGGGAACTGTGCTGGTGGCTAATGTCAGCTTGAGAGAATGGGAGCTGCTGAAGAGGTAAGCCCCTAGGCACACCAGGAAGTGATTGTCTAGATAATGTTATCTCAGGTAAGTACTCTAATCGTGGGTGGCACCATTCTGTAGGCTGGGGTGTTGGGAGGCATTAAAAGGAGAAGGCCAGTTAGCATGTATCACTCTGACCCCTGACTGTGGATGTAACATGACTGACCAGCTGCTTAACCTTGCAGCTGTGTCTTCCCCCACAATGATTGACTGTACTCTCAAACTATGAGCCAAAACAAATGGGTAGAAGGGCTTGCTTTACAGCATCAGGACTTGGGTTTGGATTTCATAAAAATCTGGGTGTGGCCACATATGCATGTAACCCTGGCACTTTAGGGACTCATGGCAAAAAGAATCACTGTGGCTTGCTACCCCAGCCCAGTAAGCACAAGCTCTGGGGCCAGGGTTTTATCACAAATGAATAAGGTAAAGAATATTAGAACAGATGCCACTTGGCATCTTTCTCTGGCTTCTGTATGTGCATAGTGTGTTCCTACCCACATACATATATACATACATAAAAAATTAATTAAAATTAAATTTGAACCCTCTGCTTTCCATAAGTTGCTTTTGTTGGATATTTTATTGCAACAGGAACAGTAACCACTGCAGGAATACTCCACCAACCAAGCTATCACTTATAGTCGCCCGGAGTTAGTCTTCTTTCCTGCCATCTTAAAAATGTGAACTGTACAACTGATTTAATCTTGCACTTAGAGAAATAAGCAGTGTTAGAATCTTGACCACCTAGGTTAGGGATTGTAAATTTTAAACCATGACTTGTGGAGGCATGTGTAGGATGCCAGGGAACATTCCCACAAAGCATGCTTGAGCCATGAACTAATTCAAACCATAGACCAGACTTGGAGCAAGTCAGAACCATGATCTCCTGAGAGTGATGCTTGGAACCCCAAGCCGTGATGTTAAGAGCATTGAACGGATATTAACAGACAGCACAGGAAAGACGAAAGGGGCAGAGAGAGTTATATTTAGGCTCATGAGATCTGACTAGAGAAAGGGGGAGAAGGCCAGGGGAGGGAGAGGGACAGATGGACAGATGGAGAAACTCATGCTGCGGAAAGGCTATCAGGCATACAATAAGCATTTAATAAATGATAGTTGTTAATTAATAATAATGTTAAATCTTTCTGCTTATTACTGCATATTACTATTATTAATATATATTATCTTTATATTTAAATTTGAAATTAGGCCTTGTATTATATCTAAATAAAGGTATTTGAAATCCCTCTAAAGAGCAGACATTTTAAAATGTGTTGTCATTTAATCAGATAGCACAAAAAGTACCAGTAAAATGTCTTTGTCTTAACAACATAACAACTGTGAGACTGTGGGTGGGTAAAACTCTGAAAGTCTAGGCTAGTATCTTCGAAGCAAACACTCTCCAAAAATGTACTTGGATTGTGATTTTGCTTAAAAGAAAAACAATCTCATCTAGACTCTGAGATATACATAAATTATTTGTAACAAATTGGCAAGTAAATAATGAGAAATTTTTCTTAATCTTCGTGTCAAAGCAACCTGTTTTGAGAAATCAAATTTTTTCCACACATTTGGGGAAGACAAGGACTAGCGTCAATGTTTGGTGATTTTTCAGATTCTTTTCATCCCAGTAAGAACCTGATTGTATTGCTTTACTTCATTAATGGACGTGCCATCGAGGGCATCAATTTATGTTCTAAAACCAGGCCAACCAATTGCTTGAAGCAGATCGCCAAACATGAATTACCTTACATTATTAATGAGCCTTTTCAGTCTCCTAGAATGCACTGGTCTTTACTCTGTAATAATCCACCTCATCCCTGTTCTCAACAGACATTTTTAATGTGTTTTTGATTTGTTAGAGCCACTTTCATCCCAGATGTTACTTAGAGCATCCTGTGAGGATATGGCATTCTTCTTCATGGCATTGCTGTATGAGGTGTAAGTTACATTGGAGGAGGGTGGTTTCTGTTAAATGGGTTTTCTGACTGGAGTATGCATAGCCTCAACTATTTCATACCTAAAATGTCCTAGTGTTTCCTTTGTATAAACTGTGCTCTGTCGTTCTACCTTTAGACCCATCCTTCATGATTTCTCCTCAGCTTTCTCTCAGAGTTTGAAAGCCAGTTCTCAGTCCACACTTGTAGTTGCTTAAATGAGTTTATAATCACATAACCAGCTGCAAACAAACTCACCACATATTATAAATCTTAAATCCTAAAATTAGTACCAATATTTCATTATACTAATAATGACAACAGAATTCATTTTGTTTTATTTTTTGTGTGGGAAGCAAGATCAAACTATGTATTTCAGAATTGCCTGGAACCATCTATCACAGGCTGGACTTGAACTCACAACTCTCCTACCTTAGCTCAAGTGCTGAGATTACAGAT
Source organism: Mastomys coucha (assembly GCF_008632895.1). Taxonomy (NCBI): domain Eukaryota; kingdom Metazoa; phylum Chordata; class Mammalia; order Rodentia; family Muridae; genus Mastomys; species Mastomys coucha. Next base: position 85,637,251 of record NW_022196915.1, on the reverse strand, counting down.
ACACAATACCACTCGCAGTAGGAGTTTCATTTTTAATTTGTAGAGAGAAGTTCCTCATACTGAAATATTAATATTCTGTGGATGAGCATATGAGATTTTTATGGACTAGGAGTATTCTTTGAGCATATAGTGTCTGTTCGTTTGTTCTTTCAAGAATTAATTAATTCCAGGCATAACGGTACATATCTGTTATCCTACCACCGAGGAAGCTGAATTAGAAGGGATACAAATCAAAGTTTTATCTGTGATCTGACCAGGGTAGAGTTAGTGCGCAGGCAGGGAGGAAAGTCACCCTGAATTGGTTTCAAGAGGGTTTGGGTAGTAGAGGTGAAAAACCTCAATCGGGGGCACATTTTTACTAATACGAATAACATAGAAATGGGGTGCGAGCTGAAAGAAGCCCTGTGGTCAGGAGAATGGCTTTTGCATTTAGCTTCTAGGACTGGATAAATTATAGCATGTTGCATGCTGATAGGAGTGATTCAGTACAGAAGAAAAAACCTGCGGGTTCAGAAGCCAGAAAACAGTTCCTGGACCACAGTCTGGGAGTAGGTGAGAAAATAAGGACTCTTTAATGTGGAGGGCAGAGGACTTGATCTCAGAGAGGAGTACTAACAGATTCTCCTGGGAGCCCAGGGAAGGGCGAGCTGCCAGAGGCTTCTGAGGACTTCTGTCTTCTTAGGACACAAGAGAAAAGGCTGTCAGTAGAACATGTGGTTGGAAGACTGAGGTGAGACTGCAGGTGTGACAGTCAGCGGGCCCACAGGAATGGGGAAGGTTTTCTGGGCGGTGCTTAGTCTCCCAAGGAATAATTTACAATTTAACTTCCTGGGATAAAGACTCCAAGAATATTTTTAAAAGTACATATGAAGTAGAGACTAATTTCAAATTTGGAGAATGATTATGTACCACGTGGCCCTGCCTCCCTGAATCATAACGTAATATGTTAATACCCTTGCTATTACATGTATAAGGCACAATGTCTAAAACAGGTAAAAAAAACAAAAACAAAAACAAAAACAAAAAACAAACAAACCAAAGTTCAGGATTCTAGGTAAAGAATTAGGAGGGTGGGGCTCATTGCTTGTTTGCTCAGGAACCATCATGGGAAAATATAGAAAGCCTTACTGACAAGTTAGTCTGCTAGAATGAATGGAGCCAGACCCAGAAACACACACTTAATACGCACAGAGTCCGGGGGCCTTGGTAAATCTCCAACACTTAAGAGCAAGTTACCTACACCACCTGTGGACAGAGGATTCTCAGCTGTAAGAATGCATCTTGGAGTTAGTCAGCTGAGGGGACATTGGAATTCCTTTTCTTCTAGACTGTGTCCTAGTTAGCTTTCTATTGCCATGACAAAGAACCAGATGAAAAGCAGCTAGGAGAAGGGGCTTATTTGCATCCTAATCAGGTAGGCAAGCCCAGGCAGGAACACAAGCTGGGCAGGAACCTGGAAGCAGGAACTAAGCAGAGGCCATGGAGGAGCATTGCTTACTCCCTTGCTCCCATGCCTGGCTTTGTTTGCTTTCTTATTAAACCCAGGACCGCTTGCCCAAGGATGATATTCCCAGCCTAGCTCCTTCCACATGGACCATTATTCTAGAAACTGTTCACCATCTTACCTACGAGCCAGTCTGCTACTCTGCTTCCTCAGTTGCAGACCCCTCTTCCCAGATGTCTCTGATCTGTGTCAAGTTGTCAAAAAGCTAACCAATACACAGCAGTTATTGTCTTACTCTATTAGTTACTGTGTTCTTCGCAGCAGTTAAATACCTGACAAAAACAACTTACAAAGAGTTTATGTGGGCTTCTGATTGGAGGATGCAGTTCACCTGCGTGGCTAAGGCAGCTGGGTAAGCAATGATGGCAGAAGCTAAGGTGGGCAGTCAAAGTGCATCAGTTTAGGAAGCAGAGCACAACGGGTGTGGACAAGCAGCCTGAATCTCCTGTTTATTCCGCTTTGGTCTGGGGAATGTTGTTGTTTCCCTACAGCCATTCTAGACACACCCAGAAGTGTGTCCCTGTGTTGAGTGAAAGCCAGTCAGGTTGATGGTGAAGAGTAAGTGCCCCTGTCACCTTGGAAACAAGGCGACCTCTGCAGGTCTCAGCTTTCTTCCTTCGAAACTAGGAAAGGAGGTAACATCTAGTTTCCTGGCTGTTGTGGAGATCAAATAAGAAAAGATACAGCAGAGGTTTAGTGCATTGATTTTGACACATACACTGCAACAAGAGAATGTGATAACTAAGAGGAAATAGTATTTTTAAATGAAAACCTATGTGAGATTATAAAAAAACAAAACAAAACAAAGAAACAGCATGGGCTCTTCATTACTAGCCCAGAAATGAAAATTAAATGAGATTCTAATCTAGTGCTCCTTAAGTCTTTAAATCTCACTGTGGCTGGTCTGTTTTTCCCCTCCTAGTTTGTTGACAGGCCTCCCCAGTACAGGGTTATCAAGCTCGCTCGGGTTACATCACTGCAGAAAAGAATGACTTCTTAGATGGGGATAATAATCCGGGCAGCCTGCTGCTGGACTTCAGAGACCTAGCAGATCCTTTGTGAGCAGGTATGGCTCTTGACAGGAACTGGAGGGTTCCACAGAGGTTAACCGACTTTAGTGGAGGTCCGCATCATGAGCCAATCATCCTGCCTGTCGAGCAAAGGGAAAGTCTGTCCTTCTGACATATTTATAACTCTGTGGTTAAGACGTTTGCTTAATGCTCTTTTTTATTTAAAGGTCTCTGGCCATTTCAACCTCTCCCCTTTTAAACTTAAACATGCTTTGCAGGCTATTAATGCCCTTTAAGTACCTTCTTTATAATCATGTTACAATCTGGACCTAACAATTTTCAAAGAGTCGGGTTTTTTTTTTTTTGACAAAATTCCAAGATAATTATAGCAACTGCTTTTTTAAAATGGGGGGAAAACATGTTCCAGTTAAAAATAAAGCCTTACTTTAGATTCAAAATTTCAAGGAATTTTCTTTGCCTACTTGCTGTAAGACATAGCTCATCAATTTATGTGTGCTAAGGAAAAGAATTACATTACATTTTCACATAGGTTTAAAACATAGGTTTCTGTGTTTGGGGATGTCTGTTATTAACCTTTGACCCTGATTCAAGACAAAGCTCAGAAATAGGAGGGAAAATAAAGTTCAGGTTTGATTGCCAAATATGTCGAGAATTATGTATTTCCTTCTTAACTTTGATGTGCTAGATAAAATAGCCAAATATATTTTGACTGCTCGTTAAACATTCTATTAAATCAAAAGATGATATTTATAAGCAATATTGGGGGTTAGGTAGTATAAATATTTTTATTAGCCAGTGATTGTAAGAGATACAGATCCTCAGCAAAAATGTGTGTGTGTGTGTGTATGAGTCCATACACATGCACACAAAGAGATAGGGTTACTCCCGGTGCATGTGTCTAGATTTTCATAGCAGACCCGGCCATATGTTTCTTGTCTCAGTGGCTGCCCAGTGAACTCATGCATGTGTGTGGCAGTTCCAGCAGGCAAGAAGGCGTGTAGACAATGAGCATAACTCATAATGAAGCGAAGAGGTACACTAATAGCAAACTATGTCACTATGATGAAGAACATCAAACTTTTTAATGAGTAATTTAAGTAAGTGAACATACCGTATGTTAATATAGTCAATTGGGAAAGACTGTGTATGTCACATAGGATGTGACATTCACCTCCGTTCTTTGACTCTTTCTACCTATGTTTTTGGGAACCTCTTTGTAGCTGATAGGGCAGGCCCAAACCTAACACTACCTAATAGACAGTGTATTAGATTTGTGAAATACTGTTGACTTCTTTTTTATTCCAACAATAAAGAACTACTCATAGCATCCAAATGATAATAATAATAATAATAATAAGAAGAAGAAGAAGAAGGAGGAGGAGGAGGAGGAGGAGGGGTGGGGGAGGGGGAGAGGGAGAAGGAGAAGAAGGAGGAGAAGGAGAGAAAGAAAGAAAGGAGAGAAAGAAAGAAAAAGAAAAAGAAGCAGGGTTTGAATTCACCTTCTTGTTATTTAATAAATAGAGCATGTACCTCTTCTCTAGTGGGCTTGAGGTAAGTATAAAGAAGCTGGAGAACTGGCTCGTATAGAAAAATTTATATAGGTTAAAAGTAAGCTTTACATTTCACCAGACATTTTCTCCTAAGAAAATAGTTACCCTGTTTAATTCAACAAGAAAAAAATATTGAATAATTGATGAGGATTTGTGGAGTGGAGAATTGTAAACAAGACAGTATTTCAATAAAACAGCTTTAGAGTCCTGAGTAGATCCCTCTCCTGTATTTATTTATACTTTCCTCAGCACCTATCATCTTCATATTGAGGCATAAAAGCACCAGGTATAGTATGAGAATGAAAATATTATGATTCTCTGTAATTTGTCTCTCAGTGAGTTAAAATACAGTGTTCAGCCATGAATGCATTTCTCCCATATCACTCTGTAACTTTCAAGGACTTAATGTCATATGGACTACAAACACACCGTGGCCATTAAGTTCAAATCAGGAAGGAATAACAATACGTTTTAACTTGAAAATGACATAGTAGTTTGTTTGAATACAAACAGAATACAAGTGTGTAGATATAATGGTGGCGAGTGATGGCCCTGTGTCGGAATGGTCTTGTCTTGTTTTCATTCTCCTTTTGGGAGACACTTTCATCTGTGTCACCATCTTGTCATCACCAGTTAAAGTCAAGAGATGTGTAGTCAACTGGTTGCACTACTAAGGTTATTAAACTTGTACTGACAAGTGCCACTTGAAAATGTTTTATAACAAAAATTCAAGTGTGGGAAATTCTTATAAATGTACTGTGCAAAATCCTTATGATTGTACTGTGTGTGAGCACATGTGCATACATGCATGCATGTGCTGTGTGTATACCTGCATGCTTACCTGCATAGCAGTGAGTGCATACACATGTGTATACATGTAAGGACAGGGATCAATCAGATGTTGTACATTAGCAGCCATCCACCACATTTTTTGAGGCAAGGTCTTTCTCTGGCTTGGAGCTCACTGACTGATTCAGCTAGCCCTGTGGCCAATGAGTTCCAAGGAACCTTCTCTCTCCATCCCTCTAGCACTGTTACAGGAGATCACCACTGGAACTGACTTTCATAATTGTTATTTTGGAAACAAATCAACAGGGCAAGATCAAGGACTTCAGTTTCTATAAGTACTGAGCTCGTTTACTCACAAATATTTATTGAGTACCAACTTCACACTATGTTGATTTCTGCACAGTGGGCTGCAGTAGGGAACATGACAGAAAAATTGTCCTTCTGGGGCTCCTCACACTGGCAATGATCTGCAGAGAGACAGAAAGATTGTATACAGCAATAATGATGTGGTATATTAGGTGGTGATAAATGCTGCACACAGGGAGATAAAGGAGGTAAAGAACAGGGAAGCTTGTAGATTTTGGAAGTGGCAATTGCTTGGTGAGATTCATTTAGAAAAGACGAGCTGCCAAATGCATTCCATAGCACATGGCACATAGTAAATGATAACAAATATTAGCTTAAAATAGAGAAGGAAGTGGCATCAAAGGAAGCCTTTTAAAATTCTATCATCTATCTGTCTGTCTTTCTGCCTGTCTATGTCTGTCTATCTATTTGTTAATCATCTATCTATCTATCTATCTATCTATCTATCTATCTATCTATCTATCTATGTGCCTATCTTCCTGTGGTTTGAATATGTCTGGCCTTTGGTAAATGGAACTATTAGGAGGTGAGGCCTTTGTTGGAAATAAGGGTGGCCTTGTTAGAGGAAGTGTGTCACTGTGGGTGGGCTTTGAGGACTCTTAGTGCTCAAGTTCTGCCCAGTATGGAAGTGAGCCCCCTCCTGGTTGCCAGCAGAAGATAGATAGTCTCCTGGATGCTTTTGGATCAGGATGAAGAACTCTCAGTTTCTCTAGCACCATGTCTGCCTGTACACTGCTTCCCATCATGATGATGATGGACTGAACCTCTGAAACTATAAGCCAGCCCCAATTAAATGTCATCCTTTATAAGAACTGCAGTGGTCATGGTGTCTTGTCACAGTAATGAAACCCCATCTATCTATCTATCTATCTATCTATCTATCTATCTATCTATCTATCTATCTGTCCATCTCTGTCCATCCATCCATCCATCCATCATCTATCTATCCATCTATTTATTTATTCTACAGTGGCCTTCCTTTATTTGCCCTGACTATTTCCCTCTGGAATTAAAGTTAACTCTGTTTAATCAAAGGTTAGGTTGGAACTAGGTAAAAAAATGGTACATCCAAACCATCACATGAGAGTTATCCATAATCCATCTCTTTCTTAAGAAAGGAAAAAGGATTGGGAACAGGGATGGGAGAAGAACAGGAAGTAGAGAAAGAACAAGAAAAGTAGAATTAGAAGGGAAAGGGAAGAAAAGAAAGAAGTCTGTTTAAAGCATAAACCTGTCTTATGTCATAAATGTTAATTCAAGTCTGCGAGTACTCTAATTGGACTTTGCAGCAATTAAAGCCAGATGTGTGTCAAGTCTTTGTAAATTTAACTAACTGGCTCTAAATATTTGGGGGAACTAAAGTATAGAAACTTACATTTCTTTGGATTATTTTTCAACAAAGATTTCTACAATTGTAATAGGGGATTGTGCAAAGATATATTCTAATAGTGATCAAGAAACAGTTGTTTGTATTGAAAGACACTAATGATTCCAATAGGTACAGAGAATAGTAGCCAGGCATGGAAGTGGATGCTTGTCGTCTCGGCCCTACTAGGCTGGAGGAGGCTGGAACTCAGCAAGTTTGGTTTCATAGCTTTCCCTACGAAACAAAAGCATCTCCAACAACGAAACAAGAACAAAAGGAAGAGAGTTTTAGGGGTACACACAACAGCGGCGTCTTTGGAAAATTATTTTCACTCGCCTCTCAGGTTTTGAAGCCTCTTGTGTTGGATGCTTACAGCTTAGTCTTATAGCTGAAGGCATCTGAGACGTCATTAGATTCCTGTATCCTTGCAGAGAAGATATAACCCAGTTGTAATGGAGGGTCAACTGAAATAAATAAGAACTGTGTCACAGGTGAAGCTCTGAAGTCTGCACTTGGGTCAATACTTTCTGGTTCTTGGAGACTAGTCCATACACCGTTGCCTTACTAATGTCTGAATTTGAAATGAAAATGTGGTTAATATTTTAGAAGACACAGATTTACCTTTCTAATTATGAGTCGCTTATTCGCCTTTTAAAAACCAATGTTTGCTCTTTCAAAGACATGTAAATCAATGGTGTGGAAAGACGAACCAAAACCAGACTGTGTAAAATTGATGAAGCAAAGCACTATTCATATTTTGCCTTTGGTAAATCACACATGAATTAATTCAAAACTGACTACATCGTAGTTTGGAGACTCTAATAATTTATTGAACACATCATGTGAAAGATGTATATTAATAAACATCGCAAAGTATTTTAAAAATCTAGGTATGAATTAATGTCCTTAAAATGGTAATGGGAAATAACTTTTAATTTTTTTTTATTGTCTGCTATCAAAAATTCAGTAGAGGACTATAATCATATAATGGCTTCTAATTTAACACAAAACATTATGTAAATTAGATTGCAAAATATTGCCACAGTTGGTAATCCCCAACCAAGAGGCCCTTCAGAATGCCGGCTGCCTTGGGATTGGTCTGACTAGAGAAAGCCTGTGACACACCTACTCCAACAGGCCCATACCCTCTAATAGTGCCACTCTCTGGGCAGAGCATATACAAACCATCACATCTCCAAGTATCAAAAGAACAGCCACTTAGTCTGGAGCTGTAGGAGCCCAGCACTGGATTTTATCATTTCAAGGGGTGGGAGAAAATATGTATCTTAGGTTGTGTTTGTCAGGTTGGTTGTTTTCAGCAGATAAAATGGATTCTAATCAATACTAATCAATACAACCCCTCCCCTCACCCTGTCCTCCTTTCCTTACTTCCTGTTTTTATTTTGAGTTACTTTGTTCTCAGTTTTAAGCTAAGTTTCATGACATTACTCCTCTCTGTTCTTCCCTATCAGTTATTTAAATCATTTTAGCTTCAGTGGTGGTAGATCTAGTTAGATCTTTCTGACTGTATTGAAACTAAAACCAACTAAAACTTCCCACATTAAGGCTGGAAGTATGAGAGATCCTTCTCTCCCTTGTCCAAGCTCTCCTTGCCCAGAACAAGTTTCTGGGGGTGAGGTATGAATCGAGAGATCTTTTTGTCTTCATTTTACTGTCAGAATCGTTCTTCCTCAGAACTTTATGGTCTTCTCAACAGGCTGTGGCAGTCAAGAATGTTTGACCCATCCTCCCAGAGTTCGAAGGCTCTCACCTCAAGCCATTCTTCTTTACTGCCTTAAGGGTTTGTTTCTTTGTTTTTGTTGAGTACCTCACCATTAGTAAGAATAAGAGAAAAATGGCCCTCTAAGTATGATGGTGTCCCTGCAAAATAGTAAGACAGTTCTGAAAAATAATTTCCCATATGTGCCCACAACAGTTAAAAAGATTTCGCTTTCACCAAAGTGCAGAGAGACTCCATGCTTTACTAAAAGAATATTGCCTATGTCTTGGTGGGGGCATTGCCTTCAGTTCTGTAGCCCACCAGACTCTAATAGATAACTCGAAACCATGGTCACAGATGGGAATTGAAGGTGGTCAGTCTGCATTATGCAAATGTGTGAAATGGTCAAAAAGAAAATGTGATTAGTATGAATAAAATTAAAAACTACTTCCGTACTATAACAGGGAAAACCATTCACCAGGTTTGTTTTCCCCCGTTTAACCACAGAAGCTAAAATGCTTCTTATAATGTAAATGGAACTGCAAAACTTTGGGAAAACATTCTAGCGTTGTGGAGATATATTAGGTGGCCTCAAGTATTAGGAAGGGCAGCAAAGGCTTGAAGGCAAGCTCCAAACATTAGTAGAAGTTGTAGTAAAACTATTAACAATACTATAGATAGCATTTATTGTAGGGACAGGAAAGGGATACAAGAATGACAACTAGCCATCTTAGAGAAGATTGGAAGCAAATCTGTATCTGAAGCTAAATCGTATCTAGAAAGGCAGACCATAAAACAACATGATGAATGTTATTTTACACGTATGACAAATGTCATGTTAAGACAAAAAAAAAATCTATCATCTGAGATCCTTTCAGTGTGGACTTCAGCTGTTTGCACATTGTTTACACTTAAAAGGTTTGAAGTGAGCAGGACTCTTTCAATACCAATTGCCTCCGCCGATTATATTTAAAAATAACATTTATCTCTAGGAGAACACTGCTCCAGTGTGCATAACCCAACAAGCTGGCAAAGGTTAAAAACCAAATTTACTAAGAGTTTCTCTTTGGAATTGAAAAACTGAACTTTTACCTAATGCAGTATAATGTCATGTAATTCTAATAAAAAGAATGAAAAGTGGTCTGATTTGTTATGTGAAAGGACAGTAAAATTAAGGAAAAATAGATATGTTAGTATATTTTAATGTAGAGATATTGACCTTAAGCTAGATCCCACTTTGGGTCTGTTGCTGGACCTTCTTTTCTTCAGTCTCTTCCCCATTTCCATCCCTGCAGTTCTTTCAGACAGGAACAATTATGGGTCAGAGATGTGACTGTGGGATGGCAATACCATCCCTAACTTGATGCCCTGTCTTCCTGCTGGAGGTGGGCTCTACAAGTTCCCTCTCCCCAGTGTAGGGCATTTCATCTAAGGTCCCTTCCTTTGGGTCCTGAGTGTCTCTCACTTTCCAGGTCTCTCCTATTGGAGGGTGCCCCCAACCTCCTACCTCCTGGGGTTGCCTGTTTCCATTCTTTCTGCTGGCCCTCAGGGCTTCAATCTATTTCCCCCCACCCAATACCAGATCATGTTCCCCCTCTTCCCCCATCCCTATCCCTTTTCATTCCTAGGTCCCTTCTTCCCTCCCCCCATGACCTGACAGTATTACTGAGGCTATGGAGCACCAAAAAGCAGCTGAAAGAGTCAGATGCAGATATTTGCACCTAATGGACAGAAGCTGCTGACCCCTGTGGTTGAATTAGGCAAAAGCTGGGAGAAGCTGAGGGGGGCTACCCTGTAGGAGAACCTGTAGGAGTCTCAGTCTAGTCTCCGGAGATCTCTCAGACACTGGACCACCAACCAGGCAGCATATAACAGCTGATATGAGGCCCCCAATATATACACAATAGAGGACTGCTAGGTCTGTGTTCATTTAGAGATGAATTACCTAACCCTCTGGAGGCCCCAGAGAGTTTAGAGGTTTAGAGGTATGGGTTGCGGGATGGGGATATTCTCATGGAGATATGAGGGCGGGGAGGAGGTGTGAGATGTGCAACAGTTGGAAGGTGGACAGGGAGGGGAATAAAATCCAGAGTTTAAAATAAATAAATAATTGAACTTAAAATTACCTAAAATCTTTGTTAGAATTAATGTTCAAAGGTTCTTGCCAACACTTTCCAGAAGTTTCTTTGTTGTTCTTGTTACTTTCAGTACACTTACGAACAAAGATTGAAGCTTTCTGTGAAACTGTATTTTTAGACAAACCATTAAATTTTTATTGGCCATAATTGCTTCTTCCATTCCACAATCTTTCCTTAACCATTTACTATTTGCAAATCAGTGTAGGAGTAAAAACAAAGTCAAATACATGGTTAAGAGTTAAGGTACAGCTCTTATTTTCAATGTATTTTATGTAACAGTGAGCCAACTATAGTTCATGAAAGCATCAGTGTTCCTTTAACTGAAGAATTTGGTAACAAATTAACAGCCCTTGCTGTCTATTTGACCTAGTTTGGTTCCCATTGGTTGCCAATTTAAGGATGTGAAAAAAATGTGTCTCCCCTAAACGCGCGCGCACACACACACACACATACACAGAGAGAGAGAGAGAGAGAGAGAGGGAGGGGCTTACACACTAGTGAATGAGATAGTCTTTGTATTACACCAAAAAAAAAAAAAAAAGGTTCTAAGGAGGTAGAGAATGTTTTCGATGAGTGGATAGGCTATACCCACATATATATGAGGTGTCATGCAACCATGGTTTGGAGGATTCCATAGAAGGAGAGAAAAACCATTTGGTAAAGGCCTCCAGTGGGGCTGGACAGTGGTGCCCATCCTCCTTGGGCTGCAAGAGAGAATATAAGACAAGAAAGTCCAAACAGGGTTCTAAAGTGCTAAGGTGGTACACTGAAACCCTTGTGACAACTCCAGTTTGGCTTTGTGTATACAGTTATATAAATGTAACCCTGGCTTTGTCTAGGGAAGGGTGGGACAGATCAAACAGAAGGGGGCATGGAAGTCCAGAGCTGGGGATATAAAGAGGGACTGGTGTTAGTGCTACAAAGGATGAGAGATCTGAAGAAGGCATGGGAGGAGCTTGGAAAATGGTTGTCTAATATGTGATATTGAAACTAGAAAACTGCAAACCTGATGACTGTGACAAAATTATCAAATAACATTTTTTCCCTCCCAATTTTCAGACAGTTCACCATCCAAATAAAACATTCTGTTTAGTACATCATCACGTAATATCACCAGCTGTTTCCATTTGTACTAAAGAGTCTAAACGTGCTTTTCTCATGCTTGAACAGAATTCCCCTTTGCCGCACATTATTGCCAAAATACGACATGTGAAAAATTATAGGCAGTGAAGGTCTATCTGTTCATATGCATGTCTAGCCCTGGGAAGAAGTACGTTTGTTTTTTTTAAACTTTATTTAGAGCTGTGTGAGTCGCTTTATTTTCACTTCCAGTTGACTCTAATCTTTCTGTGATGCCTTAATTTCTGAAATGGACTCAACTTCCCCCAAGCTCCACACAGAATTAATGTCAAATCACCCATGCAGTTTTGCTCTCTTTAATCCAAAGGCTTAACTACATTTAATTCACATTGCAGAGAATGTTTACCATATAGAAATTGGGGTGTGGTACAGGTTTAAACCTTTTTGTACTATAAATGATTTCTCTCAATGGTGACACTAATTTTTCATTAAATTACCACTAGTTAAGTATGAAATCTAAAAAAAAAGTGGGTAGGGGTTGTGGATAGAATATCTGTTTTCATATTATTAAATAAAGCAGTTATTAGTTTCCCTGGATAATTGATGCTGAGTCACTTATACCATGTGCCTAGGAGGGTTTTGGTGCTCTCTTCTTTTCCGGACATTACGTTATGTAAAATCAATTCAATGTGTATATCAGATGTAGCCCGACATAACACTCCTCCTTTCTGGCAGTTCATTTTTCTTCAGGTTAAAGACCGAGTAAGAAGTAAGTAGAGGGATGGGCCATTATCCTTGGCCCAAAGCATTTATGATTTTTAATGGGATAAAATTTCATAAACACTTTCAGTCCTGAAATTCTAAGATTCAGTAATTTCTCTCTTACTATTCTTTTACATTATCAGGACTGTACATGCTTGATAATAAGAACTCTGTTATTTTTACTTGTTCTGTTTTTCTGTTATCCCTGAACACCCATGGAGTGGAGTAGAAAGGTCTAAACAGCAAAAACTACACCTATACTCAGCGGGACATTTTCCTTGCCTTCTACCTTCTCTCCACAGTTTAAGTTGTAGGTAAGTTCTGTACAGATCCACAATGATATAAATTCCATGAAAAACAAATGCTTGCTCTCTCTCTCTCTCTCTCACACACACACACACACACACACACACACACGTACGCATGCACACACTCGCTTGCCCAGCACACACATGCACACACATACGACACACTCACACTCAAAGACACTCCCTCCCGCACATGGCATGCACACTATGGTTTAAATCTCAGTAACATCCACCCCTTTAAAATTCTGTGTCTACTTTTCCACTCTCACCCCTGGTTCGCAGGATTCTCCCTTCCAAACCTGTGTTTTTCTTTTCACCCCCACCCCTTCATAGCTGGGGAGTTGCCATATTTTACCATTTCTAATTCTCACTTAAAAGCAGTTTTTTTTTTTTTCCAAAATGCTGCTAGCAGTTTTTGCCCTAATACTTGATGTATTTCCTTCTTTTAACTACATGCTTTATTCAGACTCTAGATCTTAACCTTGACCTGCCCTTAATGCCCTTCTCCCTCTGGAATTAATTCTTGCAGATTAGTTTCGAACGTCATCGTTTACCTAACACGCCCATAGCTGTTGCTATAGGGAGGAGGCATTTTGTTTTCCCGCGCATGGAAGTATTCACTCTATATTGATGATCTGCTTCGGCAGTCAAGATCTCTGAGAAAGCTGTTAGCAGACGAACTGCCAGGATGACATAATTTTTCAGAGCGTCCTCCCATCCCTGCCTATCCTAGCCCCACCTGCGGGGAGATTTTAGTGATTGCAGTAGAGGATTTTTTTGCTTTTCTTTAAATAATGTACTCTGCAATCTTTCAAACTTGAGTTTGCTACGTTCTTTCTGTCCGGACGCACGGGACCGTGGAGAGGGGCTTCTTCCCAGGATCAGACCTGGTGGAGGTTTGCGGCTGCCAGTTCTTGACACAGAGACACCCCTGCCCCCCATTCTAGCTGTGAACTCTTTAGCCTCTCGGTCCCATTTCCTTCCTGGGGGCCCGAGTCCCACATCTCCCTGCTCCCACTGCTTTATCATTTAGAGCTACTTCTCTGGAAGAGCGTGCCGCACACGTTTCAGACACTTTCACACTTATCTCATTTGTTCTTCTTCGAAACCTTAACACGGGGACACACTGTCTCTCTCTCTCTCTCAATTCTGTCTCACTGAGAAGAGGACTCTGGCCGCTGATTCATCCTGTCCTGACTAGGACAGGGCCGCGCCAGTCCTCTTCTGGCTGGACCACCTTTCTCATTCGCCTCCTTCACGAAACGTGGCAAGGGCAGAGCTGGGCCAGCCGATGCCCCGCCTTTGTTTTCATTAACAGCGCACCTGGGCCTTAAGTGCTCGGCAAATGCCACGCTGCCACACAGATGTAGAATCTGCTGGCTTTTCCTGGCTCCAATTTGCTCCTTCGTTCTCATTTCCTGTCTCTCGGCCTCCCCGCGGTTTTTCTTCCCACCCCATTCCACTCCGCAGAACTGCAAATTTTTCTCTAACACAAACTTCCCCTTTGAGCCTCCCACCTTCAGGGCGGTTTCCCACGCAGGGCGGGCTCGTGAGGCACCGGGTAGGGCTTGTCGGGCCCAAGGAGCTCATCTCCGTTTCAAGAAAGTGGTACCCACAGCCCCCCGACCCTCAGCGACCGCCCCGGGGACAGCCCTGCCCCTGCACCCCGCCGGGCCCTTTCCGCTTCCTCCGCTTCCCGCCCCCCTCCGACCCTCCCGGGAGGCTTGACCCGGAGTCCTCTGGGCGGCGGAGGGAACAGCCGAGCCGCCTCCTCCCTCTCCCCGCCCAGAATCCCGCGAATCCACTGCTCCGTGCGCGCAGGCGGGGCTGCAGGGATGGCGTCCAGCACCGGGCTCCCCTCCGAGGACTGAGCAACGATCTGTCCCTGCTCGTGTCCCCGCCGCTCTGGCTGGGGTCCCGGCTCAGCTCGAGCCTCCGGTTCTCTTTCACGGCTTTCCTAAAGGACCAGCTTGCTTAAGCGCCCCGGTGTGCCCGGGTAGCCCAGCGAGGCACACGCCCGAACCTCGCCCCCATTCATCCCGCCAAGGTGAATCTCAGCGAGCGGGGCGCCCCTGCTTCTCCGGCAACGTGCGACGCACTCGAACCCAAACAATGATCCCCCTCGTCTCTAGTAGAGTCTCTCTGCCCCCTCCACCCGCGGGGCAGCCCCCGCTGGGACCCCATTGTTGCTCAAGCCGCCGGGAGCCGGGGGGCGGACCCCGCAGACTCCGCCGGCTCCGCCCACACCTTTCCAACTTAGCCGCGGTGGAGCCGCGGGGAGAGCTTGGGCGCGGGCCCCTTCCTCGCTCGCCCGCCCCCACCCACCCTGGTTGCTGTGGGGAGTGGGCGAGGGCCACGCTGGCTGGCCTCTTTATTTGTCTCCTAATTCTCTCCCCAAGGCTGCCTAGGCGCGTGGTGACACAAAAGAGGGGCACTTGGTGCCAGCTCAACAAGAGTCTCTCCAATGAGAGTTGTCATCCGGAGGTTCCTCTCTCCGAGACCCCTAGAATTCCCCCCAGGCTGCTGCTATCGGAGCGGCAGGGGCCATGTACGGGTTATTTAGGGTGCCGCAGAGAGGTGGTGCAGGTGACAGGGTGGAGCGGAGAAGGCCCAGGGCCAGGGGCGGGGGCAGGGGTGGGGCCGGGTGGGGCGGGGTGGCGGCTCCACAGACCCACCCCCTGCCGCTGGCCAGGCTGGCGAGATGAGGGTTGGGCAGTGGGTGTTGCGTTCTACCTCTGTGATCGGGGAGGGGTTAGTTTCCCACAGGGGATTTCAACCATCACACTCTGAGCCCGCCTCCTAATCCTCCGGCAGAGCGGTTCGGGGCCCCATTTTATGGCAATAAAGCGACTTAGCGCCTGCTGAGCGAGCCCCTCCCCGCCGCCGCCCCCGCCCTCGGCCCCACCCCGGGGCTCGCCCGCAGCGGCGGGGCTTTGTTTCTGGGGAGGAGGACCCAGAGCTCTTTTGTTTGGGGGTTTGCTGTTTTCACCCCCCCTCCACCCCACACACACCCCAACCTCACCCCACCCCGCCCCACCCCCCGCGCCTCTCCGATTTCCTGAGCTGCGGGCTGCAAAGGGAGGAGAAGCAGCTTCTTGCAACCCCCTCGGCTGGGCCCCGGGGTAATTCGATGCGGGCCTGGCGTGGCTCCCCACGTTAGACCCGGGCTCGCGTCTCGGCAGCCTCCACCCACCGGCCCACCCTACATTTAGCGCATCATGTGATCCGGGTAAGTCATTTGCAAGTACAACAGTTCCCTGGGTTGCCCCCCATTCATTTCCTGAGAACTGCAGAGAGCAGCTGAGAGGCTCTGCTTGTGCGTGTGCGTGTGAGTGTGCGCGGGTGACGCCGTGTGAGTGTGTGTGTGTGTATGTGCGCGAGTGTGTGCGCGAGTGTGTGCGCGCGCGCGTGTGAGAGAGAAAGGGCGAGAGAGAGGGGGACTCTGTGTGAGGGAAAGAAAACAATTTCTCCTGCTCTGCAGCTTCTGTTCAGGTCTGTGCC
>NW_022196915.1:85617048-85621126 GCF_008632895.1 Mastomys coucha | reverse complement strand
GGAGGGGGTCGGGAAAGGGCGATGCTATTGCCGAGCCAGGAGCGGCGGTCGGATTCGCGGAGAAGAAAGAGGGAGGTTACTTGTCCCACTCCCTAAACATTTTTAAAAGAACTTAACAAGTAACATGAATTAAGCAAATGTTTTGCTCCCCCGACTGGAATTGTTGGTTGCAGTGTTTGCCTGACATTTGCCAAAAATGAGAAATAAATCCCCAGGGCTGAATCGGGGAGGGGGTGCGTGGGGGGCTGTCGTGGAAGTAGTTGGTCCCTAGGAATGGATCGGCTGAATGAATAGCCACACTGGGGCCGAGCAGTGCGGGCAGTGTATATGGGCTCTGGAGAGAGGAGGGGAAGGGGTTAAGGAAGAGATAAGATTGCTGGCATGAATAGTAGTCCTGGCGCTACATTTATTATTGTCTCTGGTCGTAATGATGTGGAACTGTCACTTGCTACTGTGCCTGGTCCATGGGAGTAGCCAGGGGCTGGCCTATGGCTGTTATTTTCAATTACGAAGGACCTGGCTGGAGTTGACAAGGGACAACTTTGTAAGGCCACCTGGGCCGAGAAGCCCGCGGAGCTGGCCTAGGAACCACTTCTAGCCTTAGACGCTCAGCTGAGGGCTAGCACTTGACCTCTGCGACGTTAGTTGGTGTTCATATTAGATGCTCTTCTACCGGGGAGAGTCAGTTCTGCTTTTGTTGAGTAGAGAACTGACTCTCAGAACTTTGCAAACTTTTATCTTTGGGGGAAAGGGTGGGGTGCACTCAACAGTTTTGTTTCTTGGTGCATTTGAGGCAAATACTTGGAAAAAGTATCAATTCCTTTGTTATGTGTCCCGTAGCTTCCCAGCCCCCTCCCTCTGCTCCTCTAGTTTTGCATACTTTACTAGTAATTGTCCTAATTCAGCTGATAAAAGCTGAAATGTTGGGTTAAGGAGTATTAGTACAACGGAATGTATAATCTGGATAAACAGTTTCTGTGTTTAGTATTGTCAGCTCTCTAACTGTACAGATGGCTTAAATCTCTGTTTTGTATAGATTGTTTTAAATAATTCTGCTGTCTAATAGAATTCTCGACTGAGCACTAAGCTATTTTAACTTGGCATTAACATTCTGTTTCCCTGTAACACAGGAGAGACAGGTAGAAGCTCTATTTACATTTAGTGAATGTGCATCTAGGTGCTTCTTAGACATCTGCCAATCAAGTACGCGTCATTCTGCAAATCCACCTGGAAGCCTTCATGCCTCTTTCTTAGTGGTGGAAAGAGATGTTTAGATAAGTAAATGCTTTGAAAGACCTTTGGTGGCTTTTAGGAAGCCGCAGCTTCTGATGGGAAGAGGAGTGGTCCCTTCGATGAGAAAATGAACGATCGTCCTAGACATGCTTTTAAAACTGGCATTTAATTAACACAGGGGGACCCTTCCTCCCTAGGGAAAAAGCCTGTCTACTGGCCAGCCCTTATCTGAGTGTAAGTTACATTAAACAAACAAACAAACAAACAACAAACCAAAACCAGGTAGAAATTGGTTATGTAAAGAGTATATTTTTAGGATTGAAAAATTTAACTGTAGCCTGTTGTTATTTATAGGATGCTTGAAGACAGACATTTCAGTTGTATCACTGTTGCCTGCTCAATCTTGATAGTCCAGGAAGCTCATTTGGGTTTGAGAGAGAGAGAGCAATTTGAGCATTTAAATATTGGCAAATACGTTTACTGTATTTAGAAAAAGAAAAAGTTTTATTATGCTAACTCTTAATTAATCTGAAATATACTTAAACCAGCCAAGTTAAAATATTTTCACATGAAAATTTAATTTACGAACTGCATCTGTTTAACTAGCAGAACTGTGTCAGGGTAAATAAAACATTGTTGAGGATTTCTGCTGCTGACTGAAGTCCTTCAGTTATTCGTCTGCTACTCAGTAAGCCTCATTTCAAAGAAACTTTGGTCAGCTCAACTTTATTGGGGAATATTTTTTGTAACTGTTTATTGAATGAAAATTGTTGTCTCCCCCACCCCCAGCCCCTAGAAAGCACTTTTCAAGAAACCATGTCCTCTGGGAGGAAATGGTCCCGGTCTAACAGTTGAGACCTTGACCTTAGCAACTCTTGGCTGCTTGTTTACTCCAGCTGCTGCCTGTGTCTGCTCCAGAAGCAGAGGTGGTACAGGCACCCTTTCTCCTAGGGTGCTTCATGTTCAGTCCCCAGAGCTTGCACACAGCCTAGAGTCTGTAATGTTGTGACTATGCATAGATACATACGTTGCTCAGAATTTGCATCACTTCTTGTGGAGGGGAAACACATTTTCAAAGTCTCCAAGAGTCATATCTTAAACCACTAAGCAGTCTGTTTCCAACATAATAAAATTACTTATTTTAAGCCCAGCTGCGTTTTATCTTAGCAAAGGTGATTTAACTTCTGTGTCCTCCAGACCTTGTACTCAGGGGTTTCAAATGGGAAGTGTTCATTAATTTGTAGTTGTGAGAAATCTTATCCAGGCAGATGGTACTTACAATAGCTGATGACATAAAATTGCCTTGGGCGTTTTTCTCAGTTAATACAAAATGAAAAGTATGAAATTTCATATTTTATGAATTAAATAACATTAAAATAATTCTATAAAATTGAGATGCTAGACAATGTGTTTTCTTATATTTGGGAGAAGTATTCTTAAGTGTTTTGAGTTCATAAATGTAGTTGCAGTGTATGTGTATCAATGCTACATAATTCTACAAAAGTTGTAATGGCACAAACACCATTATTATTATTATTGATATTTTATCCATAGTGCTTGTATGTGATTAAGGAACAAGTGCTAAGAATCTTCAAAATAATACCACCATTATCTTTTTTTGTTTATAAAGTAACTTTTATTTTTAATAAGTTCTGATATGGATTGCAGCTTCTGTCCCATTTACATTTTAAAACTAAGTACAATGACAGGCTGGGAATACTTCTATTTTGCCTTCTCCCCCTTTTAATGTAATCCCGGCAGGACTTTACTCACTCTGTAGCTGCCCTTGAACTCCTGATCCTCCTGCCTCCACTTTCTGGGTACAGGATAGTCTTATACCCCTACACCCAGCTTATTTTCCTTATTAAAGAAAAAACCCTAAAAGGTTTTCATTTTTTAGCTTGTGAGTTATTCACAGCTTTTGGCTTTAAGGGTGTATAAACTGTAAGAGTAAAAATATTAAAATTAAGTCACTGCCAACACCCTCTAACCACAGTCTTACCTCATCTACCACACCCTCTCCACTCCCAGATGCAGAATAGGAACTGACAGATGGGTCTTGCCCTGTGCCTGGAAGGTCAGCTGCGTGAGGCTTGGCTTCTAACTCTATGGGAATTCAGTCCACTAGAATCCCTTCTTGGGGGCCCACACAAGCCACACCCAGTCTGAAGTCAGCCACTGACATGTGATTTGGAATAAATGGTTGCTTTCTCCATATATTCTCAGTAATTAGGTTACAAAAGGTTGTTTTTTTTCTCCTTCTTTTCTTCTTTTTTTAATTTTTGTTTTTTTTTCTCCACAGAGTGGCTACTTGAGTAATTATACTGCCCTATAAAAATTTGCTTTGGTCTGGCAGCAGATTATAGGTATCCAGTGAAAGAATTGGGTTCTGTTTCCCACTTCTTTTTGTTCAACTTAAAGCCCTTTTTTAAAATATTAGTTACAGAGTTACAGATAAACACAGTTTATTTAGTTTGCTGTTGTTTTGGAAGAGCTTTTAGTTTACTATTTCATACATATGTTCACTGTATCTTGATTATTTCTATCTCTGCCAGTTCTCTTTTCTCCTCAAGGACATGCCCCAATATGCTTGTCGCGTTGTCATGTCCTTTTGTGTGTGTGTGTGTGTGTGTGTGTGTGTGTCTGTCTGTCTGTCTGTCTGTCTGATGCTCTTATTAGTTCTGCCAGTTGGAATGTTGACTAATCTGGCTGGCTTGTCCTTGTGCAGGTCTTGTGCAGGTAAGCATAGTTGCAAAGAGTTGGTCAGTGTAATAGCCATGTCCTGTCCAGATGATTGCCTTTTAGAATGCTCTTAACCTCCCCCGCACTTCCTCAGTGTTTTTTT
>NW_022196915.1:85608292-85617038 GCF_008632895.1 Mastomys coucha | reverse complement strand
TTTTTTTGCCTGCGGTGAGGGTGGAGGGGGAGGAGTCATGGTTGCTCAGGCAGTAATGCCGAGGTTCCAGTTAGGGTTGAGGACTCAACAGTCCAGTCACTCTGCACTTCATTACCAGTCTTGTAGTAAGTGTTGGTGCATATTCTTTTTATACTTAGTAAACTGGTTCAAACAGTATTGCTGTCCGGATATGGTGAGAGTAGCAGAGAGCCTTTGGGGTGGTCCTGCTACATGGGACATGTGAAAACCAACATTTGGAACACTTCTTCCCCACTGAAAGCCATGATTACTGCCCACTGGTTTTGACCGAGATTGTATCCAACATACAGCAGTTACTATAATTTTAAGAGTATATAGCTTCTTACAAATTTTGTGTTGATGTGTATGTATATATTCCACATGTATATTAGGTTGCTACTTATACATAGATATATTTATGATTTGTATTTAAGCATGTGATATTTATACCTAAGCATATTCTCTGTCTGCATTGGTAGCTGGTCCTCCCCACCATAGACATTATAACCAATAATCACAGTAAAATGTGACCATGCATACGTAAAACAGGGGAAACATTACAGAATAGACAGATTCTGCATTGAGTAAAACGCCATTCTCACCATGAGATTAATGCGCTAATTCAGAAGAGAATGTAAAGTAATTCCTAAGAATATGTACCAAGATAAATTACTGTTAAATTATACTATATGTGCTTTTGCCTGAAGACAAGCGGGATGGATCAGTGTAAAGCCCTGGAAGAAAAGGGAGAGCATTCATTTTGTCAGGGCCCCTCTATGAGTGAGCGCTCTGGAAGAAGAGCATGGTGGCCCCTCTATGAGTGAGCGCCCTGGAAGAAGAGCATGGTTTTTGGTAGCGGACCAGTTTGAGTGCTTTTCTTGTTTCCCCCTTTCGAAATGACCTTGGTGAGTTTTTTGAACTGTGGTGAGGGTTACATGAGGAAGTGAGGACCAAAGTCACCCTGGAGAATTATAAAGCCCTGGTGCTATGACCAATGTGATTGGACCTCCACTCACCCACTCCCACTCCCACTCCCAAACCAGAGAGGAACTGTGCAGCTTTTCACAGTGAACATGGGAGTGACAGGTGAGGAGGAGGCGTTTCCAAGGGCGACTAGAGACCCGCTGACCACTGAAGGTCATGGATCCCGTCCTCTCCTCTCCTACCTGAGATTTGTTGTGTGACCCTGAGAAAGTCAAGTCTTAAAAAAAGAAGTTGCTATGGATCTAGTATCAAAGCAACTGACTGTTAGCATGTAAGTATGAAAGAGACCGACTGTTAGCATGTGTGTTATGTGGGTGACCTATCTGACCTCTTCAAAACCAAAATATGTAAAACACATTTGAATGAGTACTTAGAGAAAACCAGGTGAAAGTCAGCAATGATTATTTGTAGAGCAGATTCTGTGCTGCTAAATAGATGGTTCAGTTTCTAAGGTGCCTGTTGTGCAAGCATGAGGACCTGGGTTCAGATCCCCAGCACTGACTTAGCCATTACTCCAGAGCTATAGGGGAGAGTGCTGGTGGATCTTCGGAACTTACTGGCCAGCTAGTCTAGTCAATCAGTGAGCTCTTGATTCAGTTAGGGATAGAGGAAATTACCCAGTGTCAATCTCTGGCTTTCACACACATGAATATATGTGCATGCGCAGTTGCATGAACAAGCACACATAGACACATGGATATACACATGTACTGTACACACATATACACAAATCGTGAACATAAAATCAAAAAGAAAACATTGAGAATTTTAAAGGAAGTTTCCCGGAGTTTTTGTTAGTTGATCAAACAATCCATTTAGGGAAAAATCTAAGTAAATTTGTGATTCATTGTTGAATGTAGAACAGAATCGCTGTTTCTTCTAGGGACTAAGCTGTGTCTCATACATGGCTCAGCGTGCACAGTATAGACAAACAGGTAGCAAGCAGTGGAACACTTATCTGAAAATATATCGAGCATGTTTTATTTATAGTCACATTTTCCCCATCCTGTATGCTTCATTGCATATACAAATTTGAGAGTATGGAGACCATTCATTGACATTTCTCCCCGGCTACAGTTTATCAAGTTAGGGAAATAACAACAAAGTTGAATTATTCTCTGCCTGAACACTGTCATCTGACAAGGGCAAAGAATTCCTTCTCAAACAACCTCACCAGTCTAACTCCTTTAGGCTCATTTCTGTCTGTGTGAAAACTATAGCTGTGAGCATCCCCATCACGTTCTGTGGGATTCTGTTTTATTTACTGTCTGCTGTGATGGAATTCACCGGATTCTAGTCTCTCTTCTCTAGCCCTGCATCTGGGGCTTCTGGTGGCTTGTCTGCCTGGTTTTCTCCCAGTAACTAGAGCCTAGAGAGGCGAGAGGGAGCAAACTCTTCATGGCTCCTTTCCTTGCATTGTCCCACAGAGCCTAAAATGAAGACCCCACCACGGACATGTTGAAATACTCATTAAGAGAACTGATTTGAGGGTCGTCCCTATGCATGTATGTCATCCATACCAGAATTCAGTAGGCAAACATCCCTGCCAACTTCTGCCTCCTAGCCTACCCGATCCTCTCCAGCTGTGTGCATTCTTCTCCGTCAGTTAGCTCTCTAGTCATTGCATTTGCCTGAACTTAACAGAAAAAAGTCTTATTGTAAAAAGAAGCCCTGTACTGCATCAGGACCAAACTGGATAGAATGTTAACACATCAGACTGTCTAGTTTTTAGCTTTTGAATCAGTAAAGTTAAGTCTTTCCTCCCAGTTTACTCACTGGTAAACAAAACCCAAACCAAATGATCTCAACCCAGTGGCCTTGAGGATCAAAATATGCAAAAAGGCATCAAGTGGGCAATTTTACACATTTTTAGTGTTCAACAAATGCTTGTGCTCCAGTGTGTAGCTACCTTTCTTACAGGTGAATACTAACCGTGCTGGCTACCTTTGTGTCCGTTTGACATGGTGGGAAGGAGGAAAACTCAATTGAGGAAATGCTTCCATTAAATCCAGCTGTAAGGTAGTTTCTTAGTAATGGATGGGGAGGGGCCATCTCATAGGAGGTAGTGCTATCCCTGGGCTGGTGGTCCTGGGTTCTATAAGAAAGCAGTCTGACTGGGTCCTGAGGACCAAGCCATTAAGCCGCTTGCTCTCTCCTCCATGGCTTCTGATTTAGCTCCTGCCTCGGGTTCCTGCCATGTTGAGTTCCTGTCCTGGTTTAACTGAGTTAAAGAGAGCTGCTCTTCTTGGTTCTTCCTGCACAGGTTAGACACGAGGCTTTGTACATGTCGGCTTATGTAAGGTACTCTCTTGGCAAACAGGTACTAGTGAAGGTCGATGCTCAAGGTATCAGCCCGTGGCTGGTTATGCAGTGATCTGTAAAGGTACCTTTAACCCGTTGGACTTGACTTAATAACATTTAATGGATGTATCTTTAGGGCTATTTCTGGATGGTGCTCTTTTGCCAAATAACAGCCCTTCTCCTACTGACTTTGCCACTTTGGGCAATAGTTTCAAAAATTACTTTGAAACTGAATGGAAAGGAGGGAAAGTAAAGATGTTGCCTCCTGCTGTGAGCAACAGGGCTTGTTGTTTTGATAGGCAGTGGGGGACAGCAGCCATTAAATGCTGAGAGTGATGGATTATTGAGTGGAGATAATGGAAGCAACCGATGGATGTGATGAAGATTGGTACCGAACATAAAAGATTGCTGCGTTTTAATTATTGTTCCTAGCTGAATGTGTATATTACATGTGTTGTAGTTTTTCTGTTGTGCATGGGAAGAAATCACTACAATATTAATTTGTCCTCTGGACTTTGACATACTTGAGTTTTAAAAAAGATTTTGGATTCTAAAAAGAACATTTCTTCCTTAACGAACTTTCATTGATAACTTCATCTGTGTTTATGCCAGATATATATGTTCTATATCAAATGGCATATGGTAGGTCTGAGCTATTTATATCATATTATTTCTATTTTGTTGTAGGTGTTGTACAGTGATTTCTTTCTTGCTGTATTGTGATGTCATGAGCTACTCCACTTCCAACCTGGACTGGTTTCACCCCTCATTACAAAACCTGGTGGTCCCCTGCTCTTGGCCACTCACCATATTGATGCCAAATTTAGTGCTGTCCCCAGATCATATACATATAACATATGGTTTATGTAGCCAGCTACATATAACCCATAGCCTCTGGCCTCAACAGTCCTCCTGCCTCAGCCTCCCAAGGAGCGGGAACTAAGTTCTAATGCTGTAATTTTATTTTATGGAGTTCTTAGCAAATTAGATGAGAGTTAAATAATGTATTCATAGTCAATAACTAGGAAGCTGTAGAGTGGAGATTCGAACCTGAGAAGGCCCCTGAACTCTGCTCTAGTTACTCTCCTCTTCCCATAAGCAATGGTAATAACAAATAAATAGTGTTTGTGGACTGTGTCATTTTATTTGACTATAGATCACTTTGGTTTCCTACCTTTGCTACAGTGTTTTCTCCAGAAGAAAAAAGCCAGTGGTTTGTTGATACACATACTAAAACAAATCATGAGGCCTAACCCCCAGTTCTTTAGGAGGAGGCTTCTGTAGGCTGATGCATGGCAGTGATAATAAAAGAGCAATAGATTCTGTCTAATGCCCATTCTGCTGGTAGCTAAGGCTATTAAGGCTGGAGGGATAGTAAATGTAACCGAGCAGCATCATTTTTATAAGCAGTTCTGCGCATCCTCAGTTGGCCTCCACTTTTATCTCTAACCTCCCTGGTACATGTAAGCACACAGCATAATGAGTTTGATATTAGCATTTCTGAGCTGAGAGTCGGGCTGGGGAAGTGAAGTTTGTGTAGAGAGCTACAGAAGAAAATCTGTGAGGTGCTCCAAGTTGCTTGCACAAAGTGCAAAGGAAGAAGACTGCTGCTTGCTGGGAAATCAAAGAGTTCAGGGTCTCAGTGGCTTCATACTGAAGCTCATTTATAGAAGGAGTTTACTTATTTACTTACTTTTAAAATAAAAATTACATTCACTAATGTGTACATTTTGGGTGTAGGTGTGTGTTGGGAGGCACAGGCCATAGGTACCTTTGTGTGCGTGGAGGTCAGAGGGCAACACGGAGAGGTCAAAGGGTAACATGGAGGAGTCCTGCCACTCAAATCCAGGTCCTCAGTTGCTTATTAGCAACTGCCTTTTCCCATCGAGCCAACTCATCAACCCAAGATCATCATTTTGTTTTTCATAGAAAAAGTAAATACGCACATGATGAATGCAACCCAGAAATATGTCTGGCAGCTGTGGTACTTTCTCTCTTATCTCTAGGAGCTGATGGCTTTATTGTGTTTTGGCAAATGTCTTTGCTTTGCAATCTCACCAGAAATTTCTCTTTTCCAAAATTAGAGTTTCCTAGCATGTGCTTGGCCAGTAGGATATATATTGTGCTAATAATGAGTTTAGGGAAGGTTTGTTTGAGTTACAGAAATAACGATCACTAATAAAATTTCAAAACCATTCTTTATCCAAACCTATCTCCTTTATGAAATTCTGGTTTACTGGTTAAGGCATTACATGGATACATTGTTTAGGTAATGGGACTTTGAGCCTTGACAAATACGTCGTAGATGTAGAAGTAGGAGTGCGAACAATAGAAGGGAAGGCCTGATAACAGAAACCTTGGAGGGAATCACAGTGCATTGCGATGCGTCACATGTTGCTGACGCATTGGAAAGAAAGATCCAGGTGAGAGGAAAGATAGTTCAAAGGTCACATTCTGTGGATGTCCGTTAGCTCTTCTGCTCACATAATCACCAAGCTTTTCACTTTGAGGTGCCATAACCTGAGATAGATGAGCTTTTGATGAACCTTTTCGGAGCCTCGCTGTGTTTCTCTCTCTCTCTCTCTCTCTCTCTTTCTCTCTCTCTTTCTCTCTCTCTCTCTCTCTCTCTCTCTCTCTCTCTCTCTCTCTCTCTCTAATACTGAGAACTCTGCTCTGTTCGGTATAATTAGTGTGGCAGGCTACACCATGCTAAATCTCTAGGCTGAGGGAGTGACTGACAGTCTTGTAGTTGTCGGTAGCCTGAACATTAAGAGAGTTGAGAAGTATGAGTTAGTGCCTGGTGCGTTACAGAGTGATATTAGCTTGGTCTTGATAGTTCTATTGGGTAGAAGGGATGTACGATATCCGTTTTACTGATGTAGCTTTTAAGAGATGGGAGGAGTAAGCTAAGCCAGAAGATGGCAAAGCCAGAATGGGAACTGTGATTCCCAACACCAGTACAGACAGTGGTTTTAATGCAACTTTTTTCGTTTCATTCCAACACTATCTCTACCTTTCTTTGGCCCCCAATAAGCCAGACTTTTGGAAGACCACCTTGCACAAAAGGTGTTACCAACCTACCGTGTGGTGGGAGAAGTTCCATCAGCTCGGAATGAATTCTGATCCCCTTCTGTAATACATCTTAAGAAAACTCCAGGAGGGAAAGCAGGAGGTCACCCAGAGGTTATCTGGAAGGAAGTATGCAGTTAGGAGATCTGTCCTCTGGAGGACTGGACAGAAGTGGCTCATCATCGCCCCTCATTAGGGCTACTGCCAGGTGCTGACGCTGGGAAGGTCCCCAGAATACAAATGTCATCCGAATGGATGGATGATCTGGCAAGAAACTGTGTGACTAAGTCCACAGGAAAGGCCAACTTAGCATATTTGGAGGCAGATTGCCTTCTTTCTTTAGATGGTCAATGTGCCTAAAACATATGGCAGAGATTTGAAGATGAACGTTTCAGCCTTTTAAAAGTACTTTTATCAGACTTGGGGGATTTCTTTTTGCGCCTGGTTTGTATGCACTGTCAGTATGAATGCTACAACTTTAATGGCCTGATCTAACTAACCCTCACACTGGTAGTTTCTCCAGCCTTCAAATGGGGCTTCGTTTTTCTAGGACTATTTGGTACTAAAAATGACCACAACTCAGGATCTATTGAAAGTAAGCTTGGTTTTGTAGAAACTCATCTTCAATATGTCTACTCATTAAGTGTGTTTTTAAAAATTTTTTATTTTTATTTTATTTGCACATGTACACATAAATACATATTAAAATATGTGTTTGAGTATGGAGTCTTTAAAGCACTTTTTTTTTTGAGCTGTATGTATTACCTCACTTAGCATCCTTTCTCTCTCTAGTCAACAGTAGTATTCCTGTTGTCCTCAAGAACATTA
Source organism: Mastomys coucha (assembly GCF_008632895.1). Taxonomy (NCBI): domain Eukaryota; kingdom Metazoa; phylum Chordata; class Mammalia; order Rodentia; family Muridae; genus Mastomys; species Mastomys coucha. The sequence goes on along the minus strand of NW_022196915.1, from coordinate 85,609,838 downwards.
TATGTCCCTCTATAGTTTGCATCATGTCGGTAGGTGTTAGTAACATGGAGAAATGCAATGTAGTTTTGGTCATTGCTTACAATGATGTGATTTTTTTTTTCTAACTCATAATTTTTCATTCAGCACTGCCTAAAAGAAATGTCTTAATGCAGCTGCTACACAACTAACAATTAAAACCAATATGGTATGGTGTTCACATGTTGGTCCACAGTCTTCTCTAGTTAATTATTTAATTAATCTAATTAATTAGACACTTTGTATCTAGTTCTTGCTATGCAGGCCCATGTTGAAGTGTCTTTAGAGTTGTGCCTTCATAGCCCTATTGGATAGAGTCCAGTAAATCTATTAATAAAATACCTCGGCAAAAGCGAGATGAGGGAGAAAGGGTTCTTTTGGGCTCAGGGTTGTTGACTAAAAATCATCATGCCAAGAATTGGGGGCAGCTGGTCACATCCTATCCATGGTTAGAAAGGAAAGGGAGATGAGTGCTTATGCTTAGCTAACTTTCTCTTTTTATAGTGTGCAACCTCCCAGCCTAGGGAATGGTGCCACTCACAGTGGGTGAAATTTCCTACCTCAAGTAACCTAAAGATAATCCTCCACCCCGCTCCCCATAGTCACACCCAGAGTCCAGTCCCCAAACGACAGTAGGACTCAACAAGTTAACGGTTAAGATTTACCATCACAGAGACTCAAAATCTGCATGCGGCCTTGGTTCTCATGAAAGTTATGACACTGCTTTGAAGGATCCAAGGAGCTGAAGGGGTTTGCAACCCCATATGAAGAACAACAATATGAACTAACCAGTACCCCCAGAGCTCCCAGGGACTAAACCACCCGCCAAAGAGTACACATGGAGGGACCCATGGCTCAAGTTGCATATGTAGCAAAGGATGGCCTTGTTGGACGTCAATGGGAAGAGAGGCCCTTGGTCCTGTGAAGGCTCCATGCCCCAGTGTAGGAGAATGCCAGGGCCAGGGAAGAAGGTGTGGGTGTATTGGTGAGCAGGGGGTGAGGGGATGAGATAGAGGGTTTTGGAGGGGAAATGAGGAAAGAGGATAACATTTGAAATGAAAATAAAGAAAATATCTAATAAAAATAAAACAAAAAACTACAAAAAGAAAACAATCTAAGGGTTCCCATCTCACCAACAGTGCAGTCAAGTACCCTTGCCTTGAAAACTCTTTAGCAGTAGATACCCTTCTAGTCTGATAGTTGTATCGTGCTATGTGCTTTAAACTTCAGGTAGCATTTCCTGATGCCTAGTGACATTGAACATCTTTCCATTTTAGGGAATTTGGAATTATCCTAAGAATTGGCTTTCATGGGCTTTGTCCATTTTTTTCTCCTTAGTAAATTTTCTTTTGTGGGAATTTGTTATATAGTATATTTGTCTGGTATACTTGTATTGCACATACCTCTTCAATAATTAATCTTTTGTCTCTTAGTTTGTTAATATAACATTTAATTTTTTTTTCTAATTTTATTTTTTTTATTTTAGATATTTTCTTTATTTACATGCGAATTTCTCCATTCCCAGTTTCCC
>NW_022196915.1:85589139-85601935 GCF_008632895.1 Mastomys coucha | reverse complement strand
GCTTGTACCTCTTTACCTGTATTCTCCTGTATTTCTTTAAGGGAGTTATTCATGTCCTTCTGAAGTTCAAACTATAATTTCAGTTTGTATAATCAACAGAACACTTTAAATGATAAATTCAGTTTGTATAGCAGATGGGACTTATTTCTTGACTGAACCTTCTTATTTTGTAGCTTTTAGAAGGAAATAACTCTTCCATTAAAGTTATAGGAAGTATTAATACATGTCTGTACATCCTTATTTTTCTGTTAATAACTGTAGGGCCCGCAATAATTCCTGTCTATCTCTAGTAGCAGCAGCAGCAGCAGCAGTAGTAGCAGTAGTAGTGGTAGTAGTAGTAGTAGTAGTAGTAGTAGTAGTAGTAGTAGTAGTAGTTGTAGTAGTAATAGTAGTAGTGTTCTGTGAATCATCCCCCAATCTTGATTGATTTGGCTAAAGTTTGTTGATTTTTATTGAAATAGTAAAGTGACCAGTATTTGGCTTCACTGATTTATTTTAAATTCATTTTTCTATTTTCTATTACATTGATACCTTCTGTTTATTATTTTCTTCCTTCTTTCCTTACAGGTTTAATTTATTTTTTATAGCTTCTTAAAATGGATAGGAATATTGATTTGAGAACTTGTGTGACTAATGCAAAAAGGGTACTCTGAGCATGGCTATTTTAAAATTTTATTTGCTATATCTGTTAATTTCCATTGTGATTGCATCTTAGATCCTGGATGATTTATTATTATTGTGTCCATAATCAGATATTTGAGGATCTTTTTTCTTATATATTTTTGTATTGCTTTGATTTCTGTTGGTTTTCTTAATGTTTTAAAAGAAAGTGTACTTTATAAAGCTGAAATCCTTTAGAAATGTTGCTAAGATTTGTTCATTGGGCACGGTGTGGTCTATTTTGGTAAACGTTACAAAAAAGAGTGTATAGTCCTTGTTGGGTGGTGGTGATAGGTAGGTGTAAGTCGCTTTGGTTAGAATGTATTCTACGCTCTACATCAGTGGCTCTCCACCTCCCCAAAGCTGTGGCAATTTAATTTAGTTCCCCATGGTGTGGTGACCCTAAACCACAACATTTTTTTGTTGCTGCTTCATAAGCGTAATTTTTGCTTCTGTTAGGAATTGTAGTATGACTATGTGATGGGCACGATATCTGATATGCAGTCACTGACGGGTAGCATCCTACCCCTTGAGAACTGTTGTTGCTCTAAGGGCAGTGCTGTTTTGATTCTAGTACTTTGAGTTTGATAGGAAGGGAGGGAGCACTTCAGTGTTGTGACTCTGTAGGCTTCTGGTTTAAATCCCATCAGCCTTTGCTTTGCGCATTGCAAACCTGTCATTTGATCACAGACCTTAGCATTCTTACATTTTCTTGGTAAATTGACCTCTTTGTCATTATGCAGTGTAACTATTTTTCCTTGTTAAGCACTTTACTATAGGTTGTAAACTTTTAAAAATCTACCTTTAACGGTTCCACCCTTAAAAAAATACTTGTTAATTCTGGGGGTTGAACTCAGACACTAGTAGTAAGGTAAGCAATCACTTTACCACTGAGCCACTTACGCAAGGCAACATCTGTGTTTTTCATAGGATGCTTTGGCCGTTATCTTTGGTTCAATTTTTATATGATTAAGTTTATACTTTTAAGCTGGCATCTCTTTTCTGCTTGTCTCATTTGTTTTACTATTTCATGACTTTTCTTGCCTTTTTCAGCTGAGGGGTTCTTTGTTGTTTTTATTCTATCTTATTGCTACTACTTCATTGTTAGAGATGTTCTCCTCACATGTTAATATTTAAACAGTAGCTACGGAAGGGTTTCTAATATACATCACCCAACTTCTCTATTTACTTCTTGTGTGAGGTCAGCATCTTATTACAGGACACTGCCATTTTTCCCTCTCACGTTTTGTGGCTGGGAAGATGGCTTCATTAAGAAAGTGCTAACCGTGCAAGCATGAAGGCGTGAGTTCCATGCCTAATATCCCTGTAAAAACCTATAGGTAGCAAACGCCTGTGACCCTACCTCTGGAGAAGAAGCACCAGTGGAGTCTTTGTGCCTTGCTGGCCACCTTTGCAGAATGGCTTTAGCCAGTAACACACCCCATCTCAAAAATTAAGATGGACAATGGAGGACATGAACCTCTGGCCCCCAAGTGCTTGCTCATGTGTACCTGGACATGCACAGATGCATACATGTACATGTATGGGCAAAGTAATACTCTACATGTTGTCCAGCTACTGATTTTCTTTCAAATGTAAATCACTCTGAAGAGTATCAGAGCCATGAAGATTTTGAACATCATCATGTCTCTTTGTTTTTCTAATGATGACTTTTCTAAAAAGTCATTTAGTTCTCTAACTTTTCTTTTGCTATCCTAAAGTGATCAAACAGATATGTTTTACATGACCTTCATCTGTCCTGAAGGCAAAGCAGACTATGCTGTATGGCCAGGTCTGGAGGCATCACTTCTTCATAATTTTCTTGGTTTAGGGCCACAGCCCACGAGACAGTGTTGATCGCAACAGACTAGACTCTCCCTACTCACTTAACCTCTCTGGACACACCCTCCTCGATGTACCCAGATGTTGGTCTTCCGTATGATTCAGACCTCCTTGCTCATATGTATCTTATATGACCCAATGTATGCCTGTCGGCTTTTGTTTAGACATAAATTTCTAATTTTTATGTAAGAATCAGGGATAGATGTAAGCGAGCTGGAGGGGTCAAGGACACCACAAGAGGATCTGTAGAGTCAGCTAACGTGGCCCCATGGGGCCTCACAGAGCCTGGGCCACCAACCAGGAAGCATCCAGGAGCTGGACCTAGACTCCATACACATTTGTAGGAGATGTGCAACTTGGTCTTCATAAGGGTCCTCTAACAAGTAGAGCAGGGGCTGCCTCTGTCTCTGTCCCTTCTATTGATGTGCGTGGTTGGCCCTCAGTGGAAGAGGATGTACCTAGTCCTAAGGAGAAGGGAAGGGACCAATGATGGGAAAAGATCTGTAGAGGTGGAACTGGGGAGAGAAGAGGGAGAGGGGCTGCAGTAGGGTTCTGTATGACTTTATTTATGTTGATTCACTTTTGATGACATTTTTGTCACTTTGTCACTTTTTGTGCGCCTTTAGAGCTTATCCCGAGTGTCCTAGGTAATCTATCTTTGCGGTGACTATTTACATAATGGCTTACTTCCCGTGTTGCTTCCTTTTCCCATCCGTCCCTCACTGAGGTGTCACTGCTGCTCTGACTCACTTGTTATTTAGTTAGAATGATTCAGTATTTATATTAGGAAGATTCGACTCCTATGATTATCATGGAATCCTTGTTTATCCTCAGGTGTTCTCAAAGATTTCCCAGATCAGCGAGTTGTACTGTGGCTCGATTTCTGTTTTCACCCAGGCCACCCTGGAGTGTCCTTACAGCCTCTCTCTCTGGACCGCTCACTTGCGATAATAAGTTTGATCCTTCTCCATTTGTTTTCTTTGTATTGTGTAGACATACATCTTCCTTTGTTTCTTCTTTGCTCCTTCCTGCCAACCAGCCTTCTCCTTCAGTGTCAGGCACCACTGTGTGAGCCATCCAGCCTATTTTCACCTAAGGAAAGGCACGAAGCTGTAGATGAAGGTCTGCTGGAGAATTCTGGGAAGTTTTTCATCTACTTTCTTCACCATGTGGACAGACATTTGAAAATGAAATTGTTCCTTTCAAGATTGAGTTCAGGAGCAGCTGAAGTTAGGCCATTCTAGTTAGTACAATGCAAACATGAAATGGTTCAATGGTGGTCTTGAACAGCCAACCATCTGGCTAGGCTGAGGCCACAGATAAATCCCTCTTCAAGACCTTGATGTTAAGTTGTTTTGCTTATGTAGTTGATGCATTTCTAATGACAGTAATGATAGTTTTTATTTGGAAAGCCTCTTTTGTTTGTTTATTTTAACTACCTGGATAATTTAGGAATTTTGCTGGGATATAAATTTATGTATGTTTCTCACCCATTTTTCTTACTTCTTGGTGACTCTGAATCTTCAGAAACTTGTCTTCAGACAGAACCCTTTTTTCTCCTGGAGTTAGCCTGGGCCTGGCTCTGGAGACCAAGTGCTCTACACTCAGCCGCCTCGCCAGCAGAGCAGGCAATAGAAACCTTACTGTCTTTTGCCTTTCTTTTTTCTCTTTTTGTTTCTTCTCTCTTGCATCCTCCCGTTTCCTTCACTTTTCTGGATGTGCCCATGCCTGGGAAAGTGCCTGTGCATGTGTGTGTGCATATGCCTGGGAAAGTGCCTGTGCATGTGTGTGTGCCCATGTCTGGGAAAGTGCCTGTGCACGTGTGTGTGCATATGCCTGGGAAAGTGCCTGTGCACGTGTGTGTGCCCATGCCTGGGAAAGTGCCTGTGCACGTGTGTGTGCATATGCTTACTTGCATAGCTGCTAGATTAATAAACCCTTATCTTGATAAATCTCCTTTTTTCATTCTTTTTTTTTTCCATGCATTTTGTAATTTTAGTCATAAACTTAATTCCGGGCATTATTTAATTTTATGCACAGAAATATTGTATCACTTTTGTGGGTAAGGACTTTTTAAAAAAGACAACAGCAAAGAATCCACCTTGTGGAATTAATAGGTTTGTGTGTCAAGGCCAAGGATCTAACACTGGTAAATTTCTATTACTCTGTCTCTCTCTGTCTCTCTGTCTCTCTCTCCCTCCCTCTCTCCTCCCTTCCTCCCTCTCTCCTCCCTTCCTCCCTTCTTTCCTCCCTCCTTCTGTGTGTGTGTGTGTGTCTGTGTGTGTGTGTCTATGGTAGGTTCTTTATTTTATTGATATGAGTACACTGTAGCTATCGTCAAACACCAGAAGAGGGCATTGAATCCCATTACAGATGGTTGTGAGCCACCATGTGGTTGCTGTGAATTGAACTCAGGAACTCTCAGTGCTCTTAACTGCTGAGCCATCTCTCCAGCCCTGATAGAGTTGGTTTTTTCACTTCCAAGACCATAACCATCTTGAAGAGCTCAGTGGTTGTTTTTGGAGGACGTTTGCTCTTTGATTTCAGTTTCTCTAATGTTTTTTCTCATGATTAGATTGGATTATAGGGTTTTAGACATCATGTCATAAAACGGAAGTACCCTTTTCAGTGAATCCTTTCTGGGTTGCCTACACACCGCCGTCCTAAGGTGGCACCCTCAAGGTACCCATTGTGATTTTAACCTTGCTTACTTTGCCTGACAGTCTTCTTCATTGTGAAGTTGTCCTTCATACTTTAAGTTTGACTTCAAAGTTGCTGGTTGGGCTTGGGTAGTAACAATATATAATATTTGGGATTCTACAGGGCTTTTCTCTCCCAATTATTTATGTTAAAATCTCTGTTAGTACAGACATGTTTATGATTATTTATGAGTGGATTTGTCATCTAGCATATAATTTATTTTCTTCCTCTTATATTTTGCAGTTTGGGTTGTAGAGATTTTTCAGGTTTATTTCTCTATAATTTTTTTTTTCCTAATGAGCACATTTCTACTTGCGTTACATGATTCTCTAGGCATATCCTGTGTTTTCCTATCATCAGATCAGCCGTTGTTGTTTTACAGGTTCATTTTGTTGGATAATGATATTTAGAGCTCTGATCTGGTGCCGGTGTTCTTCCTGCCTACTGGATTGGATGCTATTTTTATTGTTGATTGAAATTGGTCAAAACCAGTCAGCTCTTTTGTTTGTTTATCCCTCCCTCTCCTCCCTCTCTTTAGCAAATTGAAGAATAAAGGAAATGCCAAAAATTCTCATTGCACTAAAAACCCACTTCAATCAGTTCCATAGATGGTTCATAAGCTAGCACACTATAATGACAGTGGGAAATGTAGAGTTTTGCAGGTACCTGCAGTTTTCCCTTTGGCAGTTGCTGTTATCTTGGTGCCTTGGTATGGTTTGGAATGAGGACTGTTTTAGTCTGAGTTCCATCTCTGGATACATAGTATTACTAATACTATTTTGTAATTTAATGAATACTTTGCTATTAAGAGTTCTTTCATTTCATAGTTACTGTAAACTTTGAGCAGAAAAAAAAATCCAGCCCTAATTATAGTTTAATGAAACATTGTGTTTGCCGTCTTAGTTTCTAACACTGGAGGATCATCGATGTGTGATGTACAGCACTTTGTGAACAGCCCTGTGATGGCACCTCTGTCTCTGTAGGGGAACAGCACAGACGTGGGAACCAGCTAATTCTCTTAGAATGTTTACAGCATGCAGAGGATTGTGTTTCACTTAAAGCTTAAAATCTTGAGAAAAATGGCTTTACCATTTTGAGAGTTGAGTTCTTAATAGTTTGACTTTCTACCTTTCATGTAGAAGCACACATGCTGTAAAACATTCATGACCATGTATAAAGAATTTAAAGAGGTTGAAAACTCGCTCAGAGCAAATCTTTACACAATAACTGTGTGGATGAGAGAGTTCCTTTGTGAGCAAGAACATAAAACCCCCGAGACTTTCCCCTCTCGGGTCAAGGGGGTGACAGTCTCCATCGGGCTGTTGTAAGGCACTGTTAAAGTCATTCCTAGCCCTCAGAAGGGACGTGTGGTGGAAGTGCCTCACTGATTCCTTTTGAGTTTTCCTATAAGGCAAGTTTATTAGAAACATTTACTGAATATTCACAAGACCCTTGCCAAGATCTGTCTGTGCCTAAGTTTCTGAAACATTAAGTGTGGCTTTATTTGGGGAAAAATATTTTGGTAGTGATAGATAAGAATCTTGAGATGAGATTGTTCTTGATTTTTCAGTTTAGGAAAGGTTCAAAGTCGAGCATCTTTTAAGAGTCAGAGGCAAAAGCCACATGTTCACAGAAGCCCAGTTTGGAGGGCTGGCTGCCACAGGCCGTGGAATGCCAACAGAAGCCAGCAGAGACACAAGTACATTTTCCGTGGAGCTTCCAGAAAAACCTAGCCTTGCTAATGTTCTCGAGACATGGGGCCATTCCAGTTTTCAGGTACCGAGATTTCTTTGGAGTTTGCTTGGGCAGTCAAAGGAGACTTATAAACTTTCCACAGGAAAGAGGAAGGCATTCTGGTAGGTGATGGCTATCCAGGGTGAAAGATCTAGAAATTCTAAGTTTTGAAAAGTTATCAAAAACCTGAACAGTAATTTGGGCAGCTTTGTGTAGAATGTTCCAAAAGCATAGAAAGGTGTGTGTGCTCAGCGTTGCTCATGTGGCAGACTGGAGGAGGTGCCAAGGAAGAAGGGCTGGGTATAGGCTGAGTGGGGAGGAGTTTCCTGAGCAAAGACTTCAAGGTGGGGAAATGACACGTCCCTCATGGGGTGACATGAGCAACAGCCTGCCTGAATCCCACTCTGTGTATTCACCCTTCTCAGAGCAGATCAGTTTCTTAAAGACAAGTGGGCAGATACCAACCTTCAGATTACTGTTGTGCTCTGTAGTGAATACTGATCAAGAAGTTTTAGTTCTGTCCATTTTTTCTTTGGCCTCTTTGAGTATTTTTGACTACTTTGAGTAGAGTGTGACCTTAGAGACCACAATGTTAAAAAACAGCTTCATTTTCTGTGATGAGGGAGGCATTAGACTGTTCAGGGGTGGGGGGGCACGTAGTGATGTTTTAGGGTTTGCCAATGACATAACGATTCCTCAGGCTTGTGGTGTGCACAGTTGTCTCTCAGAGTCTTTGAGGAGTCGGATCACAGACCCTGATAACATCTGTGCATTATATCCATCTGCCTGTATTCCTTATATCATCTACAGTTTCATATGATACATAATACAGTGCAGATGTTGCATGTTGCTAGCTTCATGTTACTAGCTTCAGTGTTCTTGATGGGCTAAAGGCAATAAAAACTATTTATACAGGCATAGATAGCATCAGCCCATGTTAGTTTTAATACATGGATGGTTGGATTCTAGGATGTAGACGCCACAGATAGAGAAGACCAATTCCCCCTCCTTTCTTTCCTTCTATCCATTCTTCCTTCCTTCCTTCCTTCCTTCCTTCCTTCCTTCCTTCCTTTCTTCCTTCCTTCCTTCCTTTCTTTCCTCTCTCTCTCTCTGTCTTTCTCATTTTAAAGAATCCTTAAAATGTAACAAACCAAAACACTGTTTCTTAGGGCTCAGTTTTTACCTAATTGGTTATGAGGCTCACATGGCCCATGAGCTGAAGTCCACTGCCATGTTCAATGCAATGTATTAAATTAGGGGTTGCTTTTCATTTTTCAGAAAGCCACTTGCTGAAAGAAAAAGTATTACTCATTAATAATTTAAAATCTCATGCCAGGTATGCTTGATCAAAGTTTATAGCTTTCTAGTCTTGAGTACTGAACAAGTTAGAACTAGACAAATGCTTAGGTTTTCAATCAAAAGTCTCTGCCTTCTGCATAAGAGAAAGGTTCGGAGGCACATTTCATAGTTCTAATAAAAAGAAGAAAGGGCACAGGGCTTCTCCAGCCTTTGCAAAGGACTCTGTTGCTAGTTCAGTAACTCCAAAAACTTTGGAAAGTCTGTATTTCATTTCTGTGTGACCCGTTTCATTGAGTATGTAGAAACACTTCAACAAAATTGCGTTCATTGGGATGAGTGGTTAATTGAGCGTTTCTAGACCATCATCAGAAAGAGCTTTGTTAGTAGATGGTGTACTGGTTAGTTATTTTTACCAACTAAACACAAATCCAGACATATCTGGGGAGGGGGAATCTTAATTGGGAAAATGCCTTCATAAGATCGGCCTATTGACAAATCTGCAAGGTAATGTCTTGATAAATAATTAATGTGGGAGTGCCCCATCTCTGTGGGTGGTGCCACTCCTGGACAGGTAGCCTGCGTGCCCTGAATAAGAAAGCAGACTGAGTGAGCCACGAAAGCAAACTTGGTAGCAGCACTCCTTTATGGTTTCTGCTTCAGTTCTTTCCTCCAGGTTCTTGCCTCAGCTCTCTTCAGGGATGGAGGATTACCTGAGACTTCCAAGGGAAGGAAGTCCTTTCTGTCCCAAGTTGCTTCTGGTCATGGTGTTTCATCCTAGCAATAGATACCTTCCTAGGACAGATCGTCTTGTGTTTTTTGAATCTTGTTCCGGAAACCTCTGAAATCCTGCAAGGAATCATGGGCTATTTCCCTTTAAAATAGATGGTGCCAGCAAGTTCTATTAGGATTATTTAAAATTCTTTCCATATGAGTTTGTGTATAGATCTGAAAGGGAGCTCATTCATTTAATATTTTTTTTAAGCAAAAGATGTTATAGGATGATTTAATTCCTATTAAACAAATATAAGTCGTCTGTTATGAAAAACTGTATGCTAAGTTTCACAGCAGGGAATATTAAGAATCCTTCAAAGGACATTGTTAGACTTCTCTTCAAAGTACAGAACTATTCCCATCTGTGCCCTCTCCCCGAATTCTGCACTGAGTTATAGAGTCTGTAAGAATTGCTAAAGCACAAGTAGTTTTGGAGGGAAGTTAGGTCGTTGAAATCTATCTGAGATGCAGAGTTGGAATCCTTAGCAGCCAGTGTCTTCCTGTGGTTCTCTCATATTCTATTTGTAGATTACAAATCCTTGCCTCCATACCCTGAGGCTCATTCTTATTTTAGCCACGTCTCTCACCTCCCAGGCCTCTCCAGCAAGATCCCAGTTCATTCAATGAAGTTGAGACCAAGGGATTACAGCGCTCCTGGTGAGGGTGGGGAAAAAGAATTTAGAATCTTAATCTTCTAGGATCTGTCTAGTTGGTTATTCAATCCTCTGGGGACCTCCTCAACTGTAACGTGGAGATGATATCTATTTTGTATTTTCTGAGCAGTTACAGGGCCTCGCACAAGCATTTTAGGGCTTGGCACACAGCAAGTCAAGAGCTAATAGCTGGTGTTGGTGAACTGTTCTACTGCCCGTCCCAGAACCAGGGGCAGGGCACACGCTCACTTCTCAAGTCAGGCTATGGTAGAAACCGTCCGTAGCCCTGAGTGGTAGGGACAACTTTAGAAACTCACCGGAGGTTCCACGGGTGAGGTTCCACGGGTGCTCTCTAGAGGTTTGGCCAAGGAGACGCCCTGTGAAGGGTGGGTTCCACTGGCATGGGTTGAGGGGAGGAAAGGGCTGTCCAGACACAGGAAGCAAGTTGAGCTGAGGGTGAGGCAGGAAGTGGCGGCTGTGAGCCAGGCAAAGGTCTACTCGGGCTAGTTTAACCCACAGAACTGCTTACGTTGGAAACGTGCAGTGCTTTCAAAGGTTTAAGCCTCCAGAGACTCATGGCACAATTCCCTTTCGAAACCTTGATTTACAATTTCTCTTGAAAATTTTATGGCTCATATTATAATGATAGGTTGAAGATTATGACTCCAGCTTAGTGCTCAGTCTCTTTAATTGCCACTGTCTAAAGGTTTTTAAGTATTGTGAGCCCCCTTTTCTTTTTTCATTTGTTTGTTTGTTTATTTTAGAGGCATAGTCTCATGTTTCCCAGGCTGGCCTAAACTTGATATTCAGCTGATGATGACCTTGAACACTTCATTCTCCCGATTTTACCTCAGATTACTTTGAAACCTGCTTCAGGTATTGTCATTAATTTTTTCATCTGGCATATATACATGTATATGTATAAATACATATGTATGTATGTGTATATGTATATATGTGTGTGTATATATATAGATGTACATATACCATTTCTCTAGACACAGCCTGTATACTTCCATTTTTCTCCCATCTTTATTTATATTGGTTTTAGTAAAGTTTGGCGTTTTCCATGATTTAGAGCTCTCAGGGTTTTTATATTTGCAGTGACTACCACCAGTGTCCCAGAGATTCTTTGTGCTCTCCTTGCGTGCTCACTGGGACATGTTCCTGCAGTCGAACCCCATCGAGTTCGAGTGGTTCAGTGTTTCAGTGGTTCAGTGTTCAAGTGGTTCAGTGTTTCAGTGGTTCAGTGGTTCAGTGTTGTGACTGACATGTTTGTGGTATTAAGTATGTTATTATATCACTTTTTTCCTAAGCTAAGAATAAATAATAATAGACTTGAATAACAGTTTTTTAACCTATTATATTATTAATTTCCTCTGAAATATTTATGCTTCAACAGCATAGTGCTTTGCTTTTAAACAATAGATTCGGAAGTCTCCTTTTTTTTTTTAAAAAAAAAATGCTTTTATTTTATCTTATGTGATGAGTGTTCTGTATATATGTACATTTCATATGTGCCTGGTGCTCTTAGAGGTCAGAAGATGGTGTTGCTTCCAGGGGATTGCAGTTACAGATGGGTTTGTTCCTCTTTATGGGTGCCAGGAACTGAACTTGGGTCTTCTACAAAAGATTCAAGTACTTGTGACTACTGCGCCCTCTGACTGTGCCCTCTCCTCAGATCCAGGAGCCTCCTGGATCTTTTCCATGTTGTACACTAGTTCTCACTTCTTTAGCTGAACTGTTCTTTTGAAAAGTGTTGTCACAAAGACTACTCATTCCTTTAGTCTTGGAAAATTTTGTATCTGTTACCTTTTGGTTTCAAAAAGTAATTTCTTGTTCTGTTCTGCTGATTTTACACAAATGTTTTTCAGGGATTTGAACTTATCAGTTTTTCTGTTTCATTTAATTCAATATTGGCATTTATAGTGACTTTAATGATTTTTTTTGCCATTTCTTAAATTTAATAGCACAAAAATTCAGGTAGTACATGTATTGTTTGTAAGAAATTCTTATCCTTGATGTCATGGCTTCAAGCTGTTATATTTTATTACATCATTTTATGTTTGTGTGAATGAGAACATCATGGTACATGTGTGGAGATTAGAGGATGACTTTTGGGAGTTGCTTCTCTGGTTCTGCCATGAAGGTACTGGGGACTGAACCCAGAGATCCGGCTTGGTGGCAAGTGCCTTTTCCCACTGAGTGATGCCATTGGCTTAGTTTTAATTATTTTAGATAGTTGATAAATTTCTGTTCAGCCTTCTAGTTTATAGCATGAAAAGGGATTGAAAACTCCAACAGTTCTCTTTAGTTAGTATTTTACAGAGCAATTTGACAGTATTTTAGCCTTTAGGGCCTTTAAGATACTTCATTTCTCACAATGAAGAAATTTCAGTTCAGAGTCTTCCATTTGAGTGTCTGTTTATAATAATAACAAGCACAACAGTGAGAGCTCATTCCGTAAGCTTCAGGTCCCCTCTTCTATCATCACTACCAATGTTTAGACCTAAAGGATTGCTGTTTCAACTTGTACCCACTTGTATCCCGTTTAAAAGTGAGTTTTTCATTGGAGGGAATTTCTGCACCCCTCCTTATGGTTCCATTGATGGAAGTGGTTTGCCATTGTAATTTTTGGTTGGAAATCTTTGAGGAGGAGGAAGTTGATGACATCGGGTCCCTGCCTAGACTATGTAGAAAGGGGATATGGGCACCAAGTGGAGGGACTGCTGTCCTGAATGCTGGTGTGTCTGAGCCTCTCAGTTAGCGTGTTGGAACAAATCTCTTTGTACTGCCCTTGAGTGTAGCTCATTTGGGTGGTAATTACCGTGAGAGCTGCAGGTTTGCTAGGAATTCATGTGGTCCTAAAAGAAGCTAAAGGGACTGCCTTTGCCCTTGAACCTTCTTGTAAGAATCACATCTAAGAAGATGTGCCAAGTTCCATGTGAGGAATGGCTTCTCAACAGGCACCAAGTCTGTTGGAAACGTGGACCTCCTAGACTTCAGACTGCGAGAAATAGATTTTTGTTATTTAAAGTTATCAAGTTCAATGGCTTTGATAGTAAATAGTCCAAGCCAACTGGTGCATCGTCTGCCACCCATCCCATCCCCCCACGCATCCCATCCCCCCACCCGTC
>NW_022196915.1:85587063-85589065 GCF_008632895.1 Mastomys coucha | reverse complement strand
CCCCACCCGCCCAAGCTATTTTGAATCAGAACTAACTTATTTGGGAAGATTCTAGTTTCATAATACATAGGAAGATTAGGGAGATTTCCTGACTCTTTCGGTTTGGTTGCCTTCTCTGGCCATTGGAGAAATGGATTTGAGATGCTACATATCATTTCCAGAAGTAATATTCTAGTCATGCTTGTATTAAGTAGGTGTCTAATGAATATATGTTTAGCTTCACATCCAGCTGTTGAATATTCTTCATGTTTTATTTTGTTTTGTTATGCTGTGATATGTTCTGTTGTTTTAAACAAGGCCATGCCTTGTCTCTCAGGCAGGCTCAAACCTGTGATCCTTGTATGAGGATGGTATGGATGCCCCCAGTGCATGGCTAATATATGGTCTTGTTGAGCAATGAAGTGCAAAATTCTGGTGAACATAGCTCATGTTTGCTTTAGGCGGGCAGAAGATGCCATTATTGAATGTCAAGAAAATGGATATTTAAAAGAGTTTGTTTGTTTGTGTTGAGGAAGGATCTTGGGCCGCGGTGACCTTGAACTCTTGATCTTCCTGCTCCCACTTCCTGGACTTACATGTTGACTCTGCTCTGCTGGCTTTAAATAATATTTAAAAATGTAAAACTTGAAGCATGGTATTCAGTCTAATGAAGTGGGATTACATCTAGAAAGTATGCTAAGTGAATCATGATTTCATTATGTTAAACCATATTAGTTTTCTATAAGTGTTCCAATCATGATTTCACATGTATCTAAAAGAAGTATTTCTAGAAATTAAATATTTTCATTCATTCTTATTGTCTATATGTCCAGTTTAAAATGAACTCAGACTGATGCCAAAATGAGTGGACTGTAACTGACTGTGACTAGGACTGCCTAAGGCTAAGCAGATATTTCATAAGGACAGGTAAAGTATACATGAAGGCTTTAAAAGATGGCATGCATTAGATATGATGATGGAATAAAATCAAGTGTGAGCTAAAATTGATTGTGAGTACCAAGCCCACACTATAAACAGCGTTGACTCCTCAGGTACATTGGGACTGGATCAAGCTTGTGATATGAGTTCAACTGAACTCTCTGTCTTTCTGTCTCTCTTTCTTCCGCCTTCTCCCTCCCTCTCTTCCCCCTCTCTCTCCATCCCCTTTCCCCTTTCTCCTTTACATTCTGGATAATGTAGTTTTAACTAAGACTGGAGTCGAAAGTCTCCATAAATGGAAAAATTCCAGAAGTGATGTTTCAAGTAGTGTGTACTGTTGTAAGCAGTTTGATGAGTTCTCAAGGTGCCCAGATCCATCCTTCCTGGGATGTGAATCAATTGTATAACTACCACATAGGCTATGTATGTGCCTCTTAGTGCAGCCTTCTCCATTATCAGCTCTTGTCAGATTGGGTCAGAGCTGCAATGACTGTGGCCATGCAATCTTATTTTACTTGTTGACCAACAGGAGGAGAATAGAGATAAACTGGCAATTTTAATATGGGAATATTGCTATAGCTCTATTTTATTAGTTGCTATTGTTATGTTTTATTTTAACCATTTATAAATTCAAAACAACAGGAATGTATTGGGGAAAATCAAAACCAAACACAGGTTACATAAGGCCTTATCCTTCCCACAGTTTCAGGCTTGCACCAGTCTTTGAACATATTGTGTGGATAAAGGGATGTCGTTTGTCAAACTATTTCATGTTTTGCGTGACGTTGTTGATTACAATCTCATATACAATAACAATGTAGCTATATTTATTTTAGCTTTGCTTTTTATCTTCCTTTGTTAACCAGTTTGGTATTTTAAATAAAAAAAAAAACACACCAAAAAACCCTAAATAACCTATAATACAGTTAGAGCTGTTTCAGAACAAAATAGTCCTTTGTTTTGATAAATAAAACTCATGGTTACATTTCTAGAAAATATTCCTACTTTCAGAGTTCTGAAATTGGTAAATATCTTTGTATTTTTTTAGATAGTACCATAACTGGATAATTATTTGCAGCCCCCC
>NW_022196915.1:85557474-85586991 GCF_008632895.1 Mastomys coucha | reverse complement strand
ATATATATATATATATGTGTGTGTGTGTGTGTGTGTACAAAAACCCTTGTATCTGTCTGTCTATCTATCCATCCATCCATCCATCCATCCATCTATCTTCTTACTTATCTTAGGTAGCATTTCTCTACACAGCTCAGCCTGGCCTGACTGTCACTGTGCTGCCCAGATGAATTAGGGCATATTCCATCTCTCACTGATTACGTGCAAGGGTCGTCATCACTCCAGATGCCTTTGTTGTGTTTAGAGAAAGAGCAGATCTCTCCTATTAGCAGTGAAACAGTCATTAGTTTTTGCTATACCTGGTCCTGGAAGTTACCCTCAGTGTAATGGTGACACAACCTGCTGCGGACTATATGTGCATCTTATACATGGAACAAAGACAGACATTAAGAATAAAAAAACAACAAAAGCAAAACAGAAAAAAACCCAAGTTGACACAAGGAGGTTAAAAACTTAGATGAAAAGGCACATACTGTCATTGTATAACTGTGGAGAGAATAAAATGAAAGGGGAACCTAGGCCATTTCTAAATGATCCTAAAGTAGGAGAACATGTAAGTGTACTTATGTATTTTCTCTTCTTATTCCTTGCCTCCTGGTTTAAAAAAATGAAGTCTTTTTTTGTTGTTGTTGTTATTGCTGATGCTCTGTTGCTGCCCAAAATAAATCTAACAGACTTAGAAGTTGTCAGATTTAAGTGTGGACAATATGTGTATGTGGACATATGCATATTTTAAACTTAAATTCTAGAGAACAAATGTTGTTTTGTTTTGTTTTGTTTAAGAGAAGGCTTGTGTGGCTGAGGATGTCTTTAAACTTGCCGTGCTACTGAGAGCCCTTTAGAGATCTGTTCCTCATGTGTCCACCTTCCTACTGATTAGCAGGATTATAGGTATGCATTATAACACCCAGATTTTTAAAAAAAAGTTTTCTTGATAGAAATTTATGGCCTCTTGATATATGTTTTAAGTGTCAAGGTCAGGCAAAATGGTGGTGCTGTTTACTAAAATAAGAAAGCAGAGAAATGTAGGGACATTGGTGACATATACAGGAAACATGTCATCAGACTTACCCTAGAAAGCTGGGGCCTGGCCACTGAAAAACTTGTGGTGAGGTCACTGACCTACACTGTCCTTTAAATACAACTGGCATCGGAATGGTTAAGAGGACATGATTGTGGAAATTGAGTGTCTTATGCATCTTCATGAATCTCAATTTATGCAAATATATAAAAATACCAATGTAAAGTTATGGCTGAATAAACATTAGTTATTGCAGAATAGGAGCTTAATCACTCACCAAATAGTCTACCTGTCCTCAGAGAAATAATGCTGCCCCACTTGATACTGTCTAGAAACAAAATGTACAAATCACTGAAATGATGTACTAAAAATGTGTTTGAGTGCAGTGACTCACAAGCCCTCAGAGGACCTCGTCTGGTAAGTTTCCATGTACCTCTCTGTTTTATTTTCCTGTATGGGATGTGTGTTTGTAGTTTATTAAAGAACAAAATAAACTTTTTAGTCCATTTTAGAAAGATAATTGTAACCATTTGGAAAATTGTCCTTACCTTGCTACTATTAGCTGTACTTCTTACAATCTCTGGACCTGATTGGCTTGCACCCAACCTCACGGGCTTCTAATGAGCTTCCATTTGTTTCTGAGTCATTATGTAAACCGAGGCCATGTGTGCTGTGGTAGTGAGTTATATCATTTCTGAGCATTCTTTTATGGTATTTACTGGAGCAAGCCTTCAAAATTAGGCACAGTTATTACTTTGGCTTCTCAATATATCCTGGAATTCTCTTTCTCTTTTTCAGATAGGGTTTCTGGTGGCTCGGGCTATCCTATAACATCATGTAGCTGAGGATAATCATGATCCTCTTTCCTTTGTCCTAACTGCTGGTGGTATTACAGGTGTGTGCTACCATTCTGCATGACTTTTAGAGACTCTAATGCTGTAGCTAAGATCAACTGGCCCTTAGGCTCTTATGAAGCCCAGACTGACCTCAAACTCCAACTCTTCAACTCCTGCATCCTGCATTTGAGCTGGAATTAGAGGTTGAGGTGGTCTGTTTACTTGGAAATCATTTCATTTGTTTATGTTCTTCTCAAGAAAATATCTACGATGTCATAGCAATAGCTTCCTATTATATAGTTTTATGTCGTTACATTGCCCCCCTAAAGGTCTCTGCTTTGTTCTTGACAATTCCCTGCTGGCTGTCCTTGGGCTGCTTAGCTGGTTGTCTGTAACTAACCAGCCCAGCCAGTGTTCACCTTCTAAATGATTTTTCTCTGTGAGCAAGCGCAAACACCCTGGCATATGTGTTTTCCAGCTGCACACATTTCTTAGCTCCCAGCTAACATCTTTGACCACACAGAGCTTTTTAGATCAATTCGTTGTTCTAAGTGGCCACTGTGGGCCAGGGACAGAAAGCCTTAGTGATCTGTTCAAATGCTACAACCATTTAACTAATTAGAAAAAAGTATTTTGGGTTGCTTTTTAACAGCTGGATGAAATTATACCATATCCTGTTGTCTTGAAATAAAAGCTGTGATATAAATTTCCAATTCTCTTACTGAGAACTAATTTTAAATTGATATCAAATTAATTGCAAGAGTGCCCGGGTTATTAACATTTCCTTGTTTGCACTGCTACGTCCCCTTCTGTTTTATTAGGACTCTCATTGGAACAATGGTGAGCAACCGTAGACATTATGTCAGTCCTCCAAGTGTGACAGTGAGCCTGCTAAGTAAGAGCGGCACAGGATTCCAATCCTCGTACACCCATTCAACTGGCAGGCCTTCCGAGGCTACCAACTGTCTTCCTGAATGAGGCTAGGTATAAGAGCATCTCACTGAGTGCTCAGAGGGTTGGGATCTTGTGTATATCCATCAGTCTAACAAGATGTCTTCTTTTGGTTGAGGAGTACCAGCTCTTTTTTTTTTTTTTTTTAGGTGAGGGATTTTGTATTGTAAAGGCTTCATATACTTAGCGAATTGGCAGCAGGGCAAAGTGAGTTTTGAAAATCTTTGAAACATTTCCTGTAATGGTGTAGTTAAGGATGAGTACCTTCCCCCCACTTTCCCCCAATTATGCCCCTGTCATAACTGAACTGAGTCAAAAAAGTAAAAGCCTTCAAACTGGGTGCGGGGGACACTGATGGGAAGAGCAGCTCCAGCCATGGCAGGAAGCAGAAAGTAATGGGGTGTTCATGAAAATAACAAAACAATGTTCGTATATGCCTATATGAAACCGTCAAAGAATAGCGAACTAAATTTTTTCTTTTAAAAAAATTAACTGAAACAACTATGCATTTAAGTCCATTAGCAAAATGTGTTATAAAAATAGCTCTTCCTAATATTCATACAACTAATACACTTGTAAAAAATGACTATTTAAAAAGAGACCTACAACAACTAGCATATCAGAACTTTAAGACTGAATTCAGTGTCACATGCAAACGTGTTTACCTGCTGGCTTAGACTTGTTTTCGTTTAGTATGTGATGGCTGTGTGAGGAGCTAATGCTGCACCAATGAGCTTCCCAAATACTTTCTAACACCTGCTAAGTGGATCATGAAGAATCTACATAGAAACTTGAAAACACAGGCTACTAGTGTCCTCTTTTACACAATGGTTCTTTCTTGGAGTGTTGGCCAAACATCCCAGAACTGCTTTCTTGCCTGGATTAAAATACACACATGAGATTCAGTGCAACCATTTATTATTCAATATGCAGATCTCTAGAGCGTTAAACAAAAACGGATGGAAAATTGATAGGAAAATGATTTCTTTTTCCTTTCTTATATGGATGAGTATGAAGTCACTTGCATAAGGTCCTCAAGCTTGCATCTAGAAGACACAGAACCATTTCAGTGGTTCTGTGATCTTGATGATATTTATTATTGCTGTACTCAATTAATCTAGTCACTTATAGTACAAGGTTTTCCCCAGAAGCAGTACTGGGGCTTAATAACAGTGTGAACCTTTGTCAGTCTTGAATAAAAACAACAACAAAAAAGGTGTGCACTATCGCCTTCTCTGTAATTTATGAGATTTGAGTTCTATTCTAATATACGATAAATGGAGATATGAATTATCTTCAGTATTCTGACTGGCGTGGTAAAATTCCTGGCATCAGTATTCCTGGGCTTTATATGGAGAGGTGAAAGCTACAGAAGGGTCACCTTATAGTAATGACACTGTCATTTCTGAGTGTCTACTTGGTGGTAGAAGCTAACTGTAACCTATACGAGAAAATTTCGTCAGTTCTTCAAAATCAATCTCTCTCCCTCTCTCTCTCTCTCTCTCTCTCTCTCTCTCTCTCTCTCTCTCTCTCTCTCTCTCTCTCTCTCCCTCTCTCTCTCTCTCTCTCCCTCCCTCTCAAAAGTGTATTATTTGGAGAGAATAGAAAGTTGACTTCTGATTATCTGTGTGCCAAATCACAGATGAGCCTGTGAATCAAAAGAAACTCAAATGTGTTGAGTTGACTGTCTATACTATAGAAAAGTAATGAGTTGCTGCTTTAAAAAAATTGCTTTGCAATAGCAAACATTTAAATTATAAAAGCATAGGTATATATGTTTAATGTTTGTATATTTTAACATACTGTGGAGTTACAGGTTTGGGAAAATACTTGAACTTTAAAATGTGCTAAAAGTGTTGCTGGAAAATGGCTCTGTCAGTAAAGTGTCTGTTGCACAAACATGGGCCCCTCAGCTCAGATCTGCATTATTCGTGTAAAAGCCAGGTACAGTAGTAGCACATGTTTAAAATGTAGTGTTGGGGATGCTGGAAGTGCAGGAAGATCCATAGAGCTCATTGGCTAGCCAGCCTAGCTCAATTGATGAATTCCGGGTTCAAGGAGAAACCCTGCCTCAAAATATAAGATGAAGAGTGATCAAGGAAGGTCCTCCTGTCAGTCTTTGTTCGTGCGCAGGCATACATTTGCACATGCATGCACATACTCACATGAACACACACACACTTACACACAAATAGATACAATGTTTAGGTCAGGCCAACAGGCAAATCTCAAAGCGTGTGTTTGAAGTTTCTAGACCTATGATTGAAGATTAGGGAGCATTACAGCTTACAAAGGTTTTATAATACTGGATATAAAAGGGTGAACGAACGCTCTTTAAACAAGCTCTATGCACACACTTTACTCAAAGGTGCTGTGAATAGTGTGTGATTCAGCTGTTCTATGTTTTCTAGTAGCTTGTGTTGGCGATGCTGTCGCAGCAAAGGTGAAATACATGAGCCTGTCCCATCTCGGGGTTCAACAGTCCCATTCAGAGTTTGTAGAAGGGACACTTGGCTGAGCTTCGGAGAGTGCTATGCCTCCACATAAACCCTTGCGGATGGCGACTCAAAGTAAAAACTTACGTTATGCTCATCAAAAACACGTTAAAGTCCGTTGAAACACTTGTCCCATCTTTGAGCATAGGAATAAAATTAGTTCAGAACCTAGTATTTTGCATTTCCACAATTCCCACAATGCTGGCTATCACGTCCAAGAAACTTGAATGCATGAGGCTCCAAATCATGAAGTGTAAAAGTTGTAAACTATGGTTCAGAGAGCTCAAGTAGCTTACACAAGGAGGACAGATGTGGAATTTGAATGCAGAAACTTCTGGCCAACAAATCTAAGTGTTAAACTATTTTTGCCTCAGAATGGCCGCTTACGAAGCCAAAACCCACACTCCACCTGTCTGGAGCTCTATGCAGGTTCTTATGATGTTTATTCTGTTTTCCTTAGGAGAAGAGGCAGGCAGAGGCATTGACATCTGTCTCCTTTCTTATTTTTTGTGACTCCAGTGGTACCAGAAGGTAGTTTTTTTTCTGCTAGTAACGAGCAGCCATTTGTGAGAGTCAGGGATGGAAAGAGACAGGGAGTGGTTTTCTGCCACAGGGATTGCTCACCTACTTTCCTCAGACACAGAAACAAGATTTAAAAATATTGATTTTTAAAAGCTGAAAGGAAACCTTGCGCCCTTGTTTCAGCCACTAAAATAATTTCTCTGAAGGGATCAAGTCAAAGAATTGAGTCTTGAATGACTCCATCCTATTTAGAATAATCTTTCATTCCAAGCGGTTTTGTGAGGGCTGGCTGCAGGCTGGGCAGGATGGCAACCTTTCCTGCTTGTCCTTGGCATTTCTCCCCTTCCCTCCCTACTTCCTTCTCTTCATCATCCCTGTGCTTCTTTTTGTTCTCACACCACCCTCTCCCACCGCTGTTTCCTCCCCTCCCCCATCCTCTTTATTCTGAGCTGGATAGACCTAAAGGTCTCACTCACATTTCAGGCAGCTTGACCACTGGGCTGCACCGCAGCCCTTGTCTTTACTTTTCTGCATTTGAGAAAGAGGCAGCTTGGCTTTCTGTAGCTGTGCACGTTCTAACTGGCCACTCAGATTTCGTGAGTACTGCGTCCTGTGTCAACAAAAGGATCAGTGCTTACAAAGAGCAGAAAAAAATAATGGAAATGTATCTTAGAGTTTAGTGATGGACCCTTCTTGTGTGTTCCATAGAGTCCAACTTTTGGACTTGTCTGAACATGTCACCTTTCACAGCTAACAATTTACACAGAAGTCGAGCTTTTGTAACTAAAAAGGGGGAAAAACGAAAAGAAAACCTTCAGAAATACGCTCTCATCATTAGACCAACACGGCAGAAAGGTATTAAGAGGACGTGTATAAAGCTGAGTTTCTTCAGACTGAAACCAGTGCCTGACATAATGGAAGGGGGTGGGGAGTCTGGACCGGGAAGATTCCATGAGGTGTGAGAGTTACTAATGCATGGAACGGTATGCCCTTGACAGTATGAGAACAACACCCCCTGAATACAGCCTGGGATTCCCGGGATCATTCTGGAATCACATATGAGGGCGTGATACATAATACACAGTGTTGAAAGTGGCAAGTGCAGTTTTCGTGTAAGCAACTGGAAATATGTAATGTGATTTTTTTAACATTTCCCTTTAAAATTATACAGCACTGAAAATTTTCTCTAAAACCAAAACTTGCCTCATCTCAGATGACAGAATGCTAAGCTTATCAGGGACAGATTTATTGTCATATACCTGCTGAATTTCTATCCTGAAGTCTCACGTGGTGCTTTAAATCATTTCTCAAGAAAGACCTGGATCTCTCTGAAAAGAAGGAAATGACCTGATTTTTTTCATCCTGCTCAGAGATTTGAAGACTGTGAACTTTGCACTTGAGAGGATATATGATTAGAGTCCACAAAGTGCAGATGTTATTATCAAAGCTCAGAAATCTATATTGGAATCGAGTTTGCCCATGGAAATTGAAAGCCAGTGTTAAAAAAGAGAGAGAAATGACAAGTTGGAGCAGAATGGAGCGGGAACCATGTGACTTGGAAAATACCTAACTCCACAGAGGCATTAGTAGTAAATGATGGCTCAGAGTGTGTGGTCGTGGGAAGTAAACACTGACTGAGAAATTCCTGGGTGTTAGATATTGCCTCTCTGCCCAGGCCTCTCCCTGCTACACAGCTACACAAAATGGGATAGCAGACACATGGGTGCTTATTCTGACTCATGTGGGGAAATGCAGAGTGTAATGGAAGCCTATTTATGAAAGAAGAGTACCATCTACCATTTCTTTTGCACACGTGCTCATAAAATCAAACAACATCATCTCTAAAGACCTCCACATGTAACATTTCTTTCTCCTTTCAATAAAACCACTGTCTCCATTCCCCCTCCCCTGCCCCACTTTCTCAGTTTCCCAGAAGTAACATTAAGGTAAAGCTAGTTGGGTAAAAGATTACAAACTTTTCCTCCCATCTATCTATGTTTTTCTCTGTGTGTGCATATGCATGTGAGAGATGGATGCTTATGAGTATAGTATGCGTATCCTGAAGACATATGTATACAATATTAAAAATCACACAATTTAAATATTTAAATGAATATTTGGTTAACTTAAATACAATATCTTCTAGTTGTCATCTGACTTTTTTTTTCCTTTTTTTTTCATTGTTTCAGATTAGTGTGCCAAACAAGTTCCGAAATCTTTGGGGAAAGCAGCCTTTTTCTCAGGAGTAAGTGACTTTTCAATAAATAACAGGTTAAAACCTGTTAAATCAGAATGGCAGATTGATATTTAAATAAAAGTAGTGTTCACTTAGATTATATTAGTTTGTTATATGGATTGTGGCTTTATGTATGTCCTCTTCATATGTGTGTGCATATATATACATTTTATATATATATACATATATATATGTTTACCTATACATATCCAAAATATACTTATATAATTTGTAGTCAGTTCTTTACTTTTGTTTTCTAAATGTTTTTAAAAACCATAGAAGAAGCACCAAAATATTTTTACAACTTAATATAGGCAAATTACTTTATATTATTCACAACATATATCAATGTGGTTGCAGAATTATTTTTTATCAACTATAACACTAGGTGGTCCCATCTATGAGTTTGATATTTTATCTGTTTATATTTTGAGTAATGTGCTCAGACTGTCAGATTCATAGAACTAGAGTTTAGGTAAAATATTAGAGCTTGAAGAAAAAGACTTGCACATAAACATCTGGATGAAGCCCTGAGACGCTGTTCAACACACTTGGAGACAATCTAGTTTTCCGTTCTTCAGAAATAGCAGTTTCAGCACTGCAGTCTTAGTCTAAGATTATTTTTCTGCTCCATTTACGCACTGATATTTTGTTTCCATTCGTGTGTTGATAGATATTTGGGTTGTTTCCATCTTTTCTGTATTGTGAATTGTGCAGCTGTGAATGGGTAGGTGTATGTGAGTTCTGTGTGAGCACCTCTTTTCAATTACTTTGGGTCTATACTGGGCAAGAAAAGAGCTGTATCATGTGAGAATTCTGTGTTGAGGACCTGTCGTCCTGGTTTCCGGGAGATTCTGCCATGTGAAGTTTCATCAGCAGTCTGTGGAAGGTTCCAGCTTTTCACTGCCTTCCATCTCTTTTTTGATTATAGCCATTCTAGTGGTTATAGCCAACATCTCATTGGTTTTGATTTGTATTTTCCTAATAACCACTTATTAGGAAATAATAATAATTTCAACCTTCTCTTCATGCGCTTCTTAGCTATGTGCGCGTCTTCTAGGAGTGAGTGTCCATGCACATCCTTTGCTTTTCCTTAGGTTGTTTGCCTTTTCTTGCTGGACTGGAAAGTCCTTTACCTTCTTTCCATCGTAAGCCCTACCAGAGATACGGTCTTGAAATATTTTCTTTTATTCTGTAGGTTACCTGATATCTTGGCATGATATTCTTTGTAGACATTAATTTTGATGAAGCCTAATTCATCTTTCTTTCCAAGGGCCTGATTTGTTTCAGAGAAGTTTCTGGTTCACTGTAAAATAAGGGAAATACACGGAGAGATCTCGTATATCCCGTCTCCATATATCCGCAGCCTTTCCTGCTGTCATCATGCTCCACCACCACAACTGTGCAGTTGCTGTAATCAGTGAACATACACAAAGTATGTTCACATTGACATATCCTTATCACACAAAGTAAATATTTGAGTCTTGGTGTTGTTCTCCTCCTGACTTTGGGCAGATGTATGCTAAGGTATATCCACTCTTAGTATCACACAGAACCTTTTCATCGTCCCAAGAAGACTTTGTGTTATCATTGCCTCTTTCTTCCTTCTTCCTCACTGGCTCTCTGGGAGCCATTCAGCCATTTACATTTGCACTCAGCGCTGCCAGGTCATGGGAACAACCCAAGGCACCTGTGCTATATGAATGCATAAATAAACTTTGAACTGGTAGAGAATGAAATATCAGTGCATAAAAATGTCTGTCAACTTGGCGAGACACGGAGGAGACTTGAATCCATATTTCTTGGTGAAAATGATGGTATGACTTACTGTGGGATCCTCTGCAAAAGCAACATACGTCATGCTTTGTTGTTGCTGTTGTTGTTGATAGTTGTGGATTGAATGTCAGATTTAAAAGCCATTGTCAGATCTGAAGTCATGAAAAATGTATTCTTTGTATTTTTTGGCTAAGAATGTTGTCTTACTTTTGACATTTAGACCTTTGATCTGTTTTGGTGGGCTCTGTAGAAGTGGTTCGAGGTAATTGCATGCAGTCATGTCTTTGCTTCTGAATATCTGTCTTCCCCAACACCACTGATTAAAAAGACTATTCTTGGGCTATAGTTGCAGCATGGAGGCCCTGGATTCAACCTTTAACAATAAAACATGACATGATGATAAAAGAATTCCAAAGTATTCTTTAAAAAAAAAATCTCGTTAGCTTGATATTTTGTTTAACAATCTGTTGACTGTCAACACTTGACATTATTTCTAGACTTTTGGTTCTGGACCACTGGTGTATATGTTCATGCTCATACCACATATATACATACTTATTTGATAAGTCATCCCTGTAAGTTATTTTCTTTTTGTTTGTTTTAAAGATAGGGTCCTATATACCATAGTGGCCTGAATTTCTGAAACCAGATCTTGAGCCCACCACTTTTTTCCTTGCTGTCAAGGCTGTGACAATACACTGATCTCTTACAACTTTTGAAACTAGGTTTTCTTTACTTCTTATTTTTGAAGATACTTCTGGCTTTTCTGTATCCTTTGTAACTTTCTTTGATTTGAGGATCAGCTTCTCTCTCTCTCTCTCTCTCTCTCTCTCTCTCTCTCTCTCTCTCTCTCTCTCTCTCTCTCTCTCTCTCTCTCGCTCTCGCTCTCTCATACTCCCTATGAATTTCCATCTTCCCCTTCCTAGAAGCTGGTCCCACAGGCAACTATCTGTGATAGTAGGTCTGTTTGTGGATTTTTTAAATCCTGTGGAATATTTTCTTTCCCATGCCTATAGTAAAGAGATTGGATTTATCAAGAAAGATCTAAATCTTACCAAGTGTCCTTATTGCATCTCTTGATATGAAAAGGTGTTAAATGACTACTTTTCAGATGTTAAACTAACCTTACACTCTTGGGATAAGTCCCACTTGATGGCGGGTTACGTTTATTGTTGTACGTTTCTGGATTTAATGTGTAGGTTAGCTTGTTTATGATTTTAGAATCGTTTTTATCCACATTCATAAGAGAAATGGTTTTCTGGTGATGTCTTTGCCATATTCTGCTCTCTAGGAAGAAGAAAACTCAATTGGATAGGTTTGTAGGGATGTCTGTGGGGCATTTCATTGATGGATAATTGATGCAGGAGAGCCCACTGCAAGGGGCTGCAGTGCCCTTGCAGCACATCCCTGGGCTGCAGTGTGCCTGGGGTGTGTAAGGATGGTAGCTGAATGTGAGCCTGGGAGCAAGAGAGTAAGCAGGCCTCCTCCAGGGTCTGGGCCTCACTTCCTCCCTCTTGGTTTCTCCTCTGACATTCCTTGATGATGGACTGTCATTTGAAAGCAGGAGAAAAAAATCACCTGTGTCTTCTGCCTGTTGCTTTTGGCCAGGGTTGTATCCCAGCAATGGAGGAGCAAGCGAGAATAACCATGATTCCTCATAAGGAATTTTAACACAGCCTCTAGTTCTTGCATTCACGATCTACTCTCGTCGTCATCATCATTAAAACTCCGTAAAACAAAGCACGTTTATTTTGTCATCTTTATTGGCCAGAAAACAAATCTGAGTATTGAGAAATCCCATTTATAAATGGAGAAAGCATCTTTGGCCTTTAAAATGGCAACCCTGTGGTCTTTTGCAAATCAGTTATTCACAGTGAAGTGCCATCTAAGTTCATATGATTTCCAAATGATCCTTTTTTTTTTTTTATCCTTTCGTATGTCTGAGTAGAAAAATGGCAGTCACCTTTTTTTTTTAAAAAAAAAAAATCTATTTTAGTTGTTTCTATAGTTATTGTGATCACACCTCAGTCTGTGTTACTCTGGTATCAGGCGCACTGTACTCTGTACTTTGACCGTCTGCTTCAGTCTCCTCGTGCCTTCTGGGCATCAGCTACTTCCATGCATGAGAGAGTCCTCAAGACTGTATGTTTTAAAACCATTCTGCCGTCTTGTCTCTGACCTACACTGCTTCTGACAGAGATGGAGGGTTGACTCGGTCACATGCTCTTACTGGTGCCTGAGGTTCACATCCATGGTTCTGATGGCAAAAATCATGCCGTTGTTGCAGCTTATCTGAAACTGGCTCCTTAGGGTGTGCTCTCTTTCCTCTGTTCAGGAGACTGCATTGTCAGAGTGAACTCTGGGATTTCTCGCAGTCCTGTTACCACGGCCCTCATCCTAAGAGACACATCACTAAAAAGGTACAGAGGGCAGAGTAAGACATCCAAACCAAAATGCTCACCAATGGTCACAAGACTCCTTCAAAAGGGACAGATTAGTGATGGGGAAGAAGCTTTCAAACAGAAGTTGTTTTCTGAAATGTTGAGCCATTGTTTTATACTTACATGAGATATTTTAAAGCATACCTTTAGTAATCATCTGTATAATTATATATAAGTATATAAAACAGCCTAAAAAGTAAAATTTTAATAATTTCCTGCAGTTTTTACTTTTTGGAGGTAATCATATGCCTGAGTTAAGGGTTAAGGAATTTCTAATTTAATAATTACACTTTTGCTTAGAAGGTACATTGTATTAGAGGTTTCTCAGTGTTATGCTGACAATATACACCAGAATTGCTTAAAAATCTGGTAAAATACCAGAGAACTAAACCAGAGTCTCTGAAGATAGGTGCCAGGATTTGCCATTTTATCAAGTTCTCCTTTCAATTTTGGCAGACTTCAGTGTCAGAAATGCACTGGCTGTGGGCACAGCCCGGCACCCTGAAGGTCTGGCCTCGAGGGCCTGCTGTCACTTTAAGGGTGTGTCTGAGACCTCTGTAAAGAGGCTTATATCTGGAAATGGGGATGATGCTAACAGTAGCAGCTCCGGGGAGGTGTGAGAATTCAGCGGATGCTCTGTAAGCCAGTTAGTGTGTGTCATAGGGAGTGCTCCTGGGCTGGTGTGGGTCTGCTGGGGTGCTGGTCCTTCGCACTGCTGTGACATTCACCTGGGGAAGACACTCTGCATCGTCTATTGTTGGCTGGTTTGTTTGTTGTGGTGTGTATGTGTGTGTGTGTTTGCCTACCTACACAATCGCATGTCCACCAGTAGGGATGGAAGCCAGAGGAAGACATTGGGTACCCTGCTAGGTCACTATCTTATTCTTTTGGGACGTGGTTGTCTCCCTCTCCCTTCTGCCCTTCCCCCACAGATCTGGAGCTCACAATGATTTAACTAGTCTGTCTTGCTCCAAGCCCCAGTGGTCCTCTTTTCTCTGTTCCCCCCACAGCACTGGAGCTATAGGTGCAGGTGACCACGCCTGATCTCTGACATGGGTGCTAGGGATGAGAACTCAGGTCTTCATGGTTAGGCAGCAAGCACTCTCACCCACTGAGCCATCTCCCCTTCACCCAGACTCTGCATTTTATGTTCCGTTCCAAACACAATTTTAAGTGACTCTTGGGAAAAATGATGGTAAGTCCAGGCCTATAGAATTCTTTGGTAAAATGAGTTGAAGAACTATCAGTCAGAATGCTAGTCTCTGTCCTCCTCCTTCTCCTCCACTTTGTTTGCTTCTCTGGCCTCTGTCTTTCTCTCTCTATTCTGATTTCCTTAGTTAGTTTTTTTTCCCCCTGGTGTTAGACCTTTCTCTGGGAGACTGTTGCATTCGCCTTGGTTTCTAGCTTTACTTTCCCCTGTCTTGATGGTTTTAAATTAGTCGTGGTATGTAACTATCGTCTATTACTTTGGATCAACAACTACTACATTGTTTAATATTACATGTTTCTTTTTTTTTTTAAGATTTGCCAAGAACAATACTGGAAAGACTTGATAGTCCCTTGCTGGATGCTTTTGTTAGCACATTGGCTTTCCAGCAATAGAACAAAGTTCTCATACCCTGTTTCTCTGCTTCGCCGTATCGCTGGCTCTGAGAGAATTTTATTGTTTGATACAGTAGATAAAATTCCTCTGGTATTTCCTACTGAGTCTAAATTTGGAATGTAACTAGAGTGTTTTTGGGGGCTTTATTGTTTCCTAGACCATCTATTTAAATGCTGCCCTAAAGCTTCCACGTAACACTGTGATTGTGACTAAGAATAATGTGTGCAGCCGAGAAGCAGGCTGCATTTCATTGGCATTTTTATAGCCAGGCACGGACCAGTGTTCCCATAAGCCATTCAGTAAGTTCTAGTGACTTAAATCTTGGTATTTATATAGTGTGGACTTCTCCTTTATCTGTTTTTTTTTTTAAATGATGAGAAGGGCTTGACTTCGAAAGAGATTATTTTTGAAACAGAGCCTCATGTAGCCAGAGTTAGCCTTGATCCCTGAACTCACTGTTTAGTCAAAGATGACCTTGTGATCCTACTGCTGTCACCATCTACATGCAGGGTGTAGGTGTGCTTAGTGCCCTACTGTATTGGTGACCAGGCCTTTGTTTGTGCTAGGCAAGCAATTAGCCAACCGATCTATATACCCCAAGAGAGACCTTACGATTTAATAGGAATCTTTCTAAAGGATGGTAAGATAGCCATCAGGACAGTAGTCAAGTGGGAGAGCCATGGTCTATCACTGAGCAGAACAGATTGATGTAGTAGCTGGTCTTCTAGCCTCTGATAAAATGAGGCCATGGAATATTACATATTGAAACTAATGTAGACTTTAAAAAGTGTGTGGCCCTTTTACACGGAAGTGATGATTTGATGCTCCTAGTTTATTTTCCTTTTGTAGTTTATCAGAAAGCATTTAATATTTGCTCATGTCCTAGTCAGCCTTTACTGTCAAGGTGACATAGCCTGGGGTCACCTGCGGAAGGAGTCACAATTGAGAGGTTGATCAGATCAGACTGGCCTATGGGGATTCTGTGGGGAATGGTTTTGATTTTTGATTGATATAGAAGGTCCCAGGCCACTGTGGGTAACACCATTCCCTGGGTAAGGTGACTGTAGGCTATATAAGAAAGCTAAACAAACAGCTTTTCGCTGTGATTTTTTTTGCAATAGGTTCCAGTTCGTGTGTCTGTACTGACTTCTCTCAGTGATGAACCTGGAAGTATAAGCCAAATAAACCATTTCCTCTCCTAAATATTTTCGTAGGAGTGTTTTTTATTATTAGCGACAGAATGAAAACTAGAATACTCAGTATCCTCAATATTTGCTGGGTTCTAAGGCTTACTATCAGTTACTGAGTTGACTCTAAATTATTAATGAACTTAACATATTTGTTGCATAGGAACGCACTGAGTTTGCCATTTCAGTTGTTCTATACTTTAGGACATCTGCTTATATTCATGGTTTTCTCCATCCGCAATTCCCCATTAACTAGTTCCTACCACATTCCTGTACCTTACTCTGAGTAATTCCAACTCCTCCAAGAAGCTGTCAAAGTTGAGAAAGGATGGGGAGGTATGTGGTGGATCTGGGAGGAGTTAGTGTGTCTTCCCCCGAACACTTAGAGAATTCTGTATATAAAAACAAGTCCAAGTTCTTGGAGTAGGTTTATGCAAATTCCTATTTTATTCCCTATGAGCAACCATTTGCACTTTGGCGGCCATGCCTTTTGGTGCTGGGGCATTTGAATGCTTCCGTGTATACTGGTGGACTGCACCTTCCTCTTAAGTTTCATGAGACAACCAATGATAAACCTTTTCCCTTTAAGTTAATAATCTTCATGGTATAGTTTTACAGTGGGTCACGTTTTTGAAGTAATTTTTCATTTCCTCATTAGGTTCTTGTTATATTTGCTTTGCTTTATTTAAAAATGAGAATTCTATTGTGCTCTTACTTGTGTTTCTTTCTTTAAACACCAACCTGACTGTCGCCTGAAGGTCTGTTAATCTGGACCCACCCCTCCACCCCAGGCTTTGTTTGCTTAATCATGGAAAAGGAAAACTCCTTCCTTCTTTTGAAGTTAGATTCTGTGTTTGCAAAAGGGCCAGTTAAATCACAAGAGATAAAAGTTATACTGACAACCTTGGATGTTCCCTGCCCTTTTGCCAGAAACAGCAAACTCATTCTGGACTGAAACATGTACGCACTCCTGTTCTCTCGAAAGATCTTGTATTTGGTCACTCTTCCTGAGCAGAATGCAGCTCAGTGTGGGGTCTGCAGGCTGGGGGATCAGGCTTGCCCTAGGGTTGGAAGTGAAGGGGTTTCACAAGGAAGAAAGTATGGTGGCAGACGAATAGACAAAATTGTGTTTTCCCTTTATTGGCTGTTTAAATTAATATGTAAAATGTTACCTATACATTGATAATAATACTGGTATTGCCTTAAGATGCAGTTTTTTTTTTAGCTCACTTAATGTGTTTGAACAAGTTGGAAATAAGTGTGCTTTGCAAAGAGGACACAGTCTATGAATATGTGAGTGAATGGATGTTATAACAACTGTGTGCAGATGCATTGGTGTGTATGAATTTACTCTTGAAGGAACGTACTGACAGCATAGAACCTGGGTGAAAACATGTTGCTTTCCCCGCTGTAACTCGTCTGCAGGCTCTCAGGTACTTCTAGACACATTGAGTCTGCAGACTGATGCACTGCAGGTGCTGGGAACTGGATGGCGTGGTTAGCCAGCTGAAGTTGCTCATTTTAATAATTAAGATAGCTGACTTTAGGACACTCTCTGGCAGGTGCAGAGAAGAGGAACGAGTTAGAGTTACTGTGAAGAGGCGCAGGGAGGCCTCTGTTCTCAGTCCCTTGCTAGACAGCCACCCCCCATCACTCATCTCCTCTGTTCCACTTTGCAAGACTGAAGCTCTGCAACCGTTTAACCAGAAACTCCGTATCCCCCCCCCCTGCCCCCCAACTCCTCTTAATCATCTCTCTACTTTCTGTTGCTGTGGACTTTTTTTTTAACCACTCCAGAATCTTTCATTAGTAAACTGTGTAGTACTTCTGTTGGGTTTACTTAGATTGCAATAGGAAATAGCTTGTGCAACACTTTAAAATATTTCTTGGAAAGCTTTGTCTTTTACGACGCATATGTGTGTAGAACCTATGTGATTTTATGTCTGCCACATGTTTGGAGAAGATTATGGAGAGCAATGGAGGCATTTGATTCCCCTGATGGACATTACAGCCAGTTGTTAGCTGTCCCGTGGGTGCTGGGGAAATAAACTTGGGCCCTCGGTAAGAGCAGCCAGTGTGCATAACTACGGGGCCATGTCATTATCTTTAAAAACGTGTCCGATAAACATTTACAGAGGTTGTTTTCTTTGCCTTTCCTCCTACCTTTGAAGGGAGTTTAGCATTGTCCCATAGCTTAAGACTCAGGGATAGATGACCATGGCAGCCACTGCACCCAGTGGGGCTAAAAGAGGAGAATGCTATGTTAGAGGCTAGCCTGTGCTGCATAGCTAGATGGTGCTTTAAAGAAAAGGGGGGAGGGCTTTATAATCTCAGAGAACTTACTTCTGTTGAAGGTAGATTGTGAAGAAAAAGTGATTAGTGGGAAAACCTTAATTTCAGGGTACCCTCATAATTTCTAGACTGTGCATGTTGTACTTTACCTGAGGTATGCAGGGCTATTTGGCATCATTAATCAGTGCATTGGAATCATCGCTCCGGATGATTCTGCTTCATTTACTTTGTGTCAGAATGTTTGCCACACAATAATAGAGAATAAAAGTACATCATTAATTACAGCTGAGAGGCTCACGCGTGTGACTATGTGTGTGTTTCCATTGTCAAACAATGAAGGGAATTTAACAGAACAGTCCTTACAAAAGACATGATTTAATTAAACCATAGTATTCAGCTCCCTGTGATTTACAATCACATCTGCTAACGGTTTTAAGTAATACTTAAGCAAGTTTCTCCTAACAGTGCCCCAGCCGACATCTTCGGTCGATCTGCAGAGGGAACGATGTTTTTTAGTAGTGGCTTTGTGTCTCTTGGGTTAATGGTTGCTGTGTTTTTAAGAAGAGTGTAGAGGTTCTGAAACAGGGTCCATTCCCTTACAGATACGCACTTGAGTGGAGTTTGTGCTGGAGAGAACTCTTGTGAAGAGGGAAGATTTAACATAGAACCTTCTTAGACTTGATAGACACATTCAGTGAAGTATTAGGATACAGATCAGTGTATAGAAACTGGCAGCTTTTCTAGATACCAATAATCAACTTGCTGGGAACAATTAGGAAAATAATCCATTAATAGTTGTAAAAAAGACCCCAATCCCAAAACAGTCTACATTTGAGCTTAACCAAATATATTAAAAGCCAGTACCATGGAAAAAGTAACAAAATGAATTTTAAAAAAAGAAAACATTAGAAAATCGAAAATACCCATATTGATGAATTGGGAGGACTAATAGTAACAAAATGGCTATATATAACCAAAATAATCAACATATCTATTTCAGAATATCTGGTTTTCACTGAAGTAGAAAAATAAATACCTAAATTCAATACAGAAATACAAAAACAGCCTTAGATAGCCAAAGCTGTCCTGAGCAAATGTAGCCATTAATGGAGTTATCAGAGTACCTGACTTCAAACTCTATGATAAATCCATAGGAACAAAACAGCACATGAGAACACTAGGAAAACACATTATTCAGGGAAAAAAGCCCATCCAGCCACGGCCATCTGATTCTTGACAAAAGGACCAGAAACATACATGAGAGAAAAGACTCTTTATGAAGGAATGCTGGGAAATAGTAAAACCATCTGCAGAAGGCTAGACCACATCTCTCACTCTTCACACAATTCGATTCTAAGTGGATCAGGCCTTAATATCAGACCTGAAACTTTGAAAATGTTAGAGGAAAACACATGGAAACACTTCAAGATTTCTCAGAATAGGGTCTTAATAGCTCTGGAAATAATAGCAAAGATTGATAAATAGGATTGCCTAAGATTAAAAAAACCATCACAACAGAAGAGAGTAGAGAGACAGCCTAGAGAATGGGAGGAGTATTTATCCAACAGAGGACTAATATGTTCAATGCATAAAGATCTCAAGAAAGTAAACACTAGGGGCCTAAGGAGACACTCACTATCTGGCAGCACTGGCCGCTCTTGCAGAGGTCCTGAGTTCAGGTCCTAGAACCCACATTGAGGCTCACAGTTTCCTATAACTTCAGTTCTAGGGGGCACAGTGACCTCTCCTGACATCTACTAATACTGCACACACTTATATACATATGACCAAAGTAGTCATACACATAAAAAAAGTAAAAAAAAAATTATTTAAAAATTACACATCAAATGAACAAATAATCCAACGAGTAAATGACAAAATTAACACCAAACACTTATCCAATAAAAATATACAAATGGCTGATAAATATATGAAAAAACCATTCAACATCTTTAACTATTAGTGAAATCCAAATAGAGGCTACATTGAGATCCCATCACATCAATGAGAATGGCTATCATGAACAAAACCAACAGACTGCAAATGTTGGTAGAGATGGGAAGAGAAGAGATGTGTACAGTTTTAACGGCAGTGTAAATTAGTACAACCACTGTGGATATTAATATACATGTTCATCAAAAAATTCACGTTTGAGCTACCATTTGATTCCTCTGTATATCAGTTATTGGTATATACATCAAAGTATCCAAGTCAATATATTTACAGGAAAAACACCAAACCTATGTTTATTGGAACATTATTCAAACTAGCCAAGATCTGTAAACAATCGAGGTACCTGTCAGAGGATGAATTAATACAAATACGCAGCATGAATACACAATTTTGTTTTATGTAAACAAGAATGGAATTGCCACTGTAAGAAAATTAGCGGAACTGGAGATCACCGTGTTAACTGCAAAAACAGTCTCCGAAAGACACGTGCCGGATGTTTTCTCTCACATGCCGCAGTTAGTGAGCAAAGGTTTCAAAGTGAAAGGGAGACCATCAGTGGGTGTGGGGAGGGTGGGTGGGGAAAGTGGAAGGGCCCCACCCACAGCAACAGTGGGGTGAGTATAACCAGAGACTCTTATATGTATATATGAAGATGTTACTCAGTGCTATGATAATAAAAATGAAAGAAAAAAAAAAAACCCTACAACTCCCAGTGCTTCCGCATAAGAAGCTCTCAGCACATTGGTTTTCTGGGTGCCAGACCTCTTGGACTTCTCCGTAACTATTCTTTGCCCCTTTGGCCCTGGGTAGCTAGGACTTCCATCCCAAACCAGCACAGAACAAGCAAACTTGATGCTGGGCTAGGCTTAGTGGCTCATGGAATGCCAGTGCTGGAAGAAGCAGGAGGGTGGGGTGTTTAAGGCTGTCCTTGGCTAAATGAAAGTCCAAGACAGTACCCAGCTCCATGACACCCCATCTCCAGAATAAGGGCAGGAGTACTCCCAAACCCCACAGTGTTTATTGTAAGGTTACGAAATAATTGGTTTCTTCTTTAGTCTAAAGGGCAGGTGAAAGAGGTGAGGAGGCTGCCTGGCTTTATTTCTGAGTTTAATAATTAGTAAAAGACAAATAGGCACTTTGGGAAGGAGAGAATACACAGACGGGAAACGTTAAGCAGTTTAATGCTATAAGCAGAAGTGGGTGACTAACTGAGTTTTTGAGGTTCTTAGAGAAGCTAATCTCCGGAAGTTCATTCTATGTTATTGTTGTTAGTTTTTAAGCCACCTCATAGTTCTTGCATTGTTTTTATATATTGCTTTGAGTTCTTTTCGTAATGAAGTTGTCATGTGCAACTTTTAGAGCTATTTTGAGTAACTTAGCCAGGCATGTTCATCTCCCAAATGAAGTGGTGGGAACTGGTACTCAGAACTGCTGGCTCTTGGGGCCATACCTGTGTACAGAGCATTACATTGCATGACTTAGTCACATTTCTGCATCTGTTAATCGTGATGGCATTAATAATGACAACAGTTTAATGCTCATTTTCATACTCTCAAATTTCTGTATGTAGACAGTGGTGTTGAAAAGTAGATGAAACCAAAAATTCTTTCAGTATATAATATACTCTTGACATTAGAAGTGTCAAAAAGTGAGGGAATCAAAACTGTTTTGTAAAAATACTTGTAGTCCGTGTTTGGATATGTGCGTTCCTAAAGTCTGCTGTTGAAATAGTGTTGATGGCATTGAGACATGGCGCCTTGAAGGGGTGGTTAGGTTTTGAGGTCTGCTTCTCATGAGGAGGAATTAAGGACAACTCTAGAGACCTTTTGCCATGTGCTGTTGCCTTCCTGCTCCATTCTCTCACCTGACGACGACACAGCGTTTGTGTCCTGTGAGGTTTCAGCCACCTAGGACCATCTCGCAAGCAGAGATCATGGTCTGTGGGATGACTGAATCTGCCAGTGCCTTGATCATGAACCTGCAGCTTTTACAAGGAAGCAATTGCATTTCTGGTCTTTAGAAGTTGCCCAGAGTATGGTGGTTTGTGACAGTTGCCCAGCCTCGGACGTGCAAGTATGAATGTATGAAGACAGTTGCTGCATTGGTTTGTTGCTTGTCACCTTGACAAAAACCAGAGACATCCAAGAAGAGGAGACCTCAACTGAAGAATCGCGTGGATCGGGTAGGTCATTCATCATGTCTGTGGGACAGTCTCTTGACTACTGACTGATGTGTGTGTTGGGGGGAGGGTCAGTACACTGTAGGTAGGTGGTCCTGGGCTGTATTAGCAGGATGAACAAATCACAGAAGGAAGGCAGTAATCTGTGGGCACCTCCATTGTCTCTAGTTTAGACCCTGCCTTACAGGTTCCTGCCTTTGATTTCTGTCCCTCCTTATCTTGAAGATGGAGTGTAACCTATAAGCCAAATAAACTCTTCCCTCCCTCAATGCTTTGAGTCAGAATTTTATCACAACAACAGAGAATCAAAGTAGAACACTTGTATCTTAAATTAGTCAAACAAAAAATCTTGAAATCATATATATATATATATATATATATATATATACATACATACATATATATATATATATGAATAATGAATAAGTTGAGAAATCATTCATACTATATGCAGGTCACCTATTCCAAACCCATAATCTCTTCACTTTTAGTAGTCACAGAATTGGGCAGCAGCATAATGAATTTCAAGACATTAGAAAACCTTCCTTTAAAAAGTGTATGTGGTATTCGGGGATATCTGGCTTGTTTTCAGTTTTGAATTACAAAGAGCAGAGTTTAAAACTATAGCTAATTATAACAAAATCTTTCAATTAGTGTCAGAGTGGTGCTTGCAAAGCTTTCATTAGCTTGTGATTATGTCCCAGACCTTTAGAGGCAGTCTCTTCTCCGGGCTGAGCAAGTTTCCGGGACAGAGCCCCTGTGTGGACACGTGGCTCTCTTCACGTTGTTGGATCAGAGTCCTCCTGTTTCTCTTCTTGCGTTTGTGAGCTTTGTCAGGAAGAAGCTGATGTATGAGGTTTGTATCATGCACTGAGAAGTTAAGTGTGCAAGTGGCTCTTAAGAGTAGGTTAGATGTCTGCTTTGCATTATCAAATCTGCAAACCATACTGAATAGAAAAATGTTAACTTAGGCTTTTCTTTGAAGCTCTTTTTGGGACTGAGGATGTAACTCTGCTAGTCAAGTGCTCGCCCAGCATTCATGCAGCCCTGGTTTGCATCCCCAGCACTACATAAATGCATGGTGGTGAATGCCTATAATCCACACATTCTAGAGCTCTAGGAGGGAAGATCGGAAACTCAAGGTCATTGTTAGGTGTCTACTAAGTCTGAGTGTAGTCTCAGATACAAAAATACCTTGTCTCAAAAAGATTAGAAGAAAAACTGTAACAGAAACTTGAAGTTTCTCTTTAAGCTGGTTTATCCTTTTTGTGATTCAAACTGTCAGGAAAAGTGACTAATTAAATCAAAAGCTAGCTTAAGAAATGGGGAATGAGTCCAGATTAAATCACTAGCCAACAGCACTGAAACTCACTTGCTGTCCAATTATCTTTCTGTCCTTGATACTTATGCTAAGTGCTCATCTTGTAGGGGTCCCATCCTTCTTGCCTTCTTTTTATCATTTATTAAGCGCCTTTTTGCTTGTTTCAGCACTGTTTCATATCCGAAGAATATAAATGTAGTTTGGAATCCTTCTTACATTTGATTTGGCAAAAGGTGCCTAGTAAATATTTGTTGAATCGAGTGGCATTGCAGCTGAGTCTCTTGGCACACTGCTGAGTTATACATACGCCTGGGATCCTTTGTAGAAAAGCAGCCTTTTGGGCATCTAGCAACATTCCAAGCAACCTGTGGCAATTCCTCACTTCTCTGTCTCTTTCCCCTTTCATATTCAAGGAGATGGCAAATTCAACTAGGCTTTAGCCCTCAGGGCAAGTTGGTTACAAGTAGTAGGTCATAACTCAAAGGCCTACTTAAATTCCACCAACTATAGAATTATGACTACTAGTGAGGTTGAGTTAGACAACAAAGGGGAAAAACAGAATCTAGTCTTAGGTCAACGAAGGCAGACTCAAAGCATCTACTGCCTTTGGAATCCGAACTCATATTGGATCCTGAGACCTTTTCCTCTGGGGTGGCTGGTCAGAGGAAGGCATGCTGTGGCTCTCCCTGGGTGGGAGCTGCTCTCTGGGCTGCCCTGTAGCTGTTTCCATGTTTTAGAGGTGGCATAGGAAATTTGAAGGCTATGCTGCAATGTCCATGCGCACATCCATTTTAAAGAATGAGACATTAGCAAAGAGTGAGGTTTCTCTTGCTTTTAAAGCAAGTCATTTCCATGATTTCTTCACCTTTTCTAGACTCTCAGCTAGTTCATAGAAGAAAATATCATTTAACTAGTTGTAAACAGGTCGTATTGCTGGGTTATGTATGTTGGTGTACTCCTTATTGGGAGTAGAGTGGGAGATAGGAAAATTGCAAGGTTTGTTAACTAGGTGTTACTTTTCTTTGAGCCACCGCTGGCACAGTCAGCATGAGTGGATTTATATACGTAGAGAAAAATAGAATTAACTCAATTGTGGGAAGGTATTTCCAGCAGTTAAGTGGAGCCATGGGAGTTCTTTGTCTGTATTTCCGTCTTAGGTCTTGCATTAGTTGAAGGGCCTATTGGAGTTTGTTTTTCTATTTCACAAATAATTTGTTCTATGGACATGTGTGCATGTGCCTTTTAAGGCTCGTGTTTGTTTGGGAACCTTTTAAGTGGCCCAAGGGAGCAGCTTCCCTGTGAGCACCATTTGAACACAACACAACTTCCTAAATTCCTGTGTCTAACTCAGCAGCTTGACCTGCTCAATTCAAAGAATCAGCAGAGCCCAGTGACTATTGGCAGTGTTTCCTTAAGCAGGAGGTAGCAGGATTTGGAACTGCCTAGGTCTCAAGTAAATCTGAGACCTAGGGATGAGCGAAGGTCAGCACTGTTGTCTGCACATCCCAACCCCTCCCCCACTCCATGACAACGGGCTCTTTGAAAGAATCTTTTTTCAAAAAGTATTTTTAATCTTCTGAAAATTATATACAGTGTATTTTAATCATAACCATCCCTGCCCCCCAACTCCACCCAGAGCTACCCTACCTCCCGATCCCGTTTTCTTTAATAGAGTTCAGCTTGTGTGGCTAAAACACTCTTGGGCGTCAGTATTGTACCAGAGGATGGCCTGCCAGAGCAAGGGTCACACTCTGAAAGAGAACTGACTTTCCTTTCCCAGCCACTCTTAGTTGCCTGGAGTTCCCCAGTGACGGGCAGGACTCTGTTCTTCCTCCTTACCTCCACGCTGGGATTTGGTCTGGCTTGAGTCTATGCAGGTCTTGTGCATGTTGTCACGATGGCTGTGAGTTCATATGTGTTGCTGTCCCTTTGTATCGCCAAAACATTGTTCCTTTGTAGTATTCCACCGCCCCAGGCTCCTAATCTTTCCACCTCCTTTCCCACAGTAATTTTTGAGCTTGAGAGCAGTGTGATATTGACACCGCATTTAAGGCTGAGCACTTCACAGTCTCTGTTGTTTGAAGGATGACTGGGCTGTGGGTCTCTGCTAACTGCTATTTGCTTCAAAAAGAATCTTCTCTGATAAGGGATGAGTGATGCATTAATTTATGGGTTCACCAATTCATTAGGAATGAGTTTCATACTATGCCCATTTAGCAGAATAATAGCATTGGGGTGTCCCCTAGGGACTGTGATCTTTCTGGACACGGTCTCTTGGCCCTGATGATGATTGCTAGGTATGGGTTTCATCTCATAGGACAGGCTTTAAATCCAGTGAGAATGCTGTTACTCGCAGGACATTTGTGCCATTATTGCAGCTGTGGGTGTATCTCGTCAGGAGTGTTGTTACTGTCCTTACCACGTGTGTGGCTGGATAAGAATGACCATTGCATTTCTCCTTTGTTACCATGAGTAGCACCTTCCAGCACTATGAAAGCTAGCCAGGAGGGATGGTGTTTCCAGGTTAGTACTAGCTTATATTTAAAAACGAATGGCTCTCACCTATTGTCTCCACCTTCCCTCAAACATCCCTGCCCTAAGAACTCCAAAAAGAAATAATGAGCTAATTATTTGGTCACATCACCTGCTTATAGAAATCTTGAACATTGTGAAGGTGTGGCATTATGAAGTCAACTAATTTAAGAAAATTAAGTTTCAAAAATTGTAAAGGATATTGTAGTGATTGTATTTTACTTCTTTTTCTCTTTTTGTGAGCTATTTCTAACAAGGGTTAATTTCTTGTATTTATAATCATAGCTATAATTTATTATAAATTCCAGGACGACATTGCAAGTATTAAAGATTTAGGGGCTTGCAGCAACCTGTATTTGTGTCTGTTTCATGGTTCTCATATTTTCATTAACTTTTCTTTTTTTTTTAAAGATGTATTCATTTATTATATGTAAGTACATTATAGCTGTCTTCAGAAGCTATACCCAGAAGAGGGCATCAGATCTCATTACGGATGGTTGTGAGCTACCATGTCCATGTGGTTGCTGGGATTTGAACTCATGACTTTAGGAATAGCAGTCACTGGCTCTTAACCACTGAGCCATCTCTCCAGCCTCAACTTTTCTTTTTAATTTCTTTTTAGTTAGTATGTACTGTGCACAAGCACTCGAAAAGAGATCAGCAAGATGCAGCAACTGTGTCTGTGGGCACTGCCCTAGTAGTGATAGCTGATGTGTTTCCCCTAGCCATTTACCATTGAAACCAGCAAGACTTTGTACCCGTGTCCCCAGCCCTCAAATGTTGCATGACAATCAGAGACTCATCTTATCAAAGTGCTGAGACTCAGTGACTGAGGAGTATGTACCCTTAAAGACGACAAAGATGTCAACCCGAGCTCCACCTTCCGAAGCCCAGAGAACATCATAGGAGGGAGGGCAGTTTGGAGTCGGACGATGGAGACGAGTGTTGTGAAATGTTACCAACCAGATCCAACACAGCTGTTGCAATAGTCAGGAACACCCAGAGCTATGGGTACCTGCATGACACTCTGAGTTCCTGTGACAGATAAAAGAGTGCGATCCTAATGACTTTGATCATGCTGGAGGGGACATCGTCCCTCTAATGGGGTAATCGCTGAAGGACAAGATGGGAAGAAGAAGGGGTTCAGAGAAGGCCGTCAGAGGGTAACGAGGGGCTGAGTATGATTACGATGCATTTTATGCATGTGTGAAACTGTCAAAAATACAGAAGGAGATTCAGGAAGACATGTTCTTGGATCAGTGGATCTCAGCCCGTGGCTTGACAAGGGTTGCATAGCAGATATTCTACGTATCAGATATTTACATCAAGATTCAAAACAGTAGCAAAATTGCAGTTATGGAGCAGCAACGGAATACATTGTATGGTTGGAGGTCACCACAGCGTGAGGAATTATAATTAAATGGCTACAGCATCAGGAAGGCTGAGAGCCACTGACTTGAATTATTAGAAAGGCGGAATATAATCTGGGATAAAGGTGAGTGGCAGAGCTCTGCCATCATTGGCTTGGCTTCCAGGTAAACGTGCATTCCGACTTAGGTATCTTGTGTGGAGAAAAGATGGGGCTTGGGGAGAGGCCGTTGTGGGGATCTAACCCTACCCCTGCATTCCACCTTGGGTGCTAAGTTGCTGTGGTAGAATTTCTGATCATTCCCAGAGGAAGGAAAATGTAGGAGATGCTGCTGATTCATTACACGGTGTTTTATGCTTTTCTGTCAATCTTCAGAGAGCTGCTCATTCTTTCCTATCAGCATCAATTTAACATAATGGCAATCACCGTGCAGCATTGCGTCGTGGCCAGTTTTGTAGCGCCGGGATGGGACTTGGATCTTAATTTCTTTTAACTATTTGTTGTCGCATCTACTTCAGTTCATCGTTTATTCACTTGTTAAAACTTTATGAGCTATAACAAAGTGTAGCCTTACAGATTACCGTAGCCCGAGGCTGTTGCTGACAAAAGTCCCTACAAGCCATGTAAAATAATGATTGATTCCCTTTCTTTTATTTATATTCTCCTCAGGTTTAATGAAATACTCCTGAGCTAATGGTCAAATTGCAACGAGGAGTCCACTCCTGATGTGGCATGTTTTAGACTGACAAACACTGCGCCATTTTTATATGGGGGAACCCACCTTGCCAGGATTAGCACTTGTAGTCTTTATCACAGTAAAATGTGGTATTTTCATCAGCATCCTAGCCCCATAAAGGCAATGGTGTGTGCTTTATTTCTGGTTCTATTTGATGATGCCTATTTTTGCTACTGTGAATATATGCTGTGTGTGTGTGTGTGTGTGTGTGTGTGTGTGTGTGTGTATGTGTCTGAGTGTGTAAGAATATGTTAAGATTGATAACCTGTGGGAATTGCTTCCGGTGACTCTTGGTCTCCTGCTGTTTATTTCCTTATGCTGTATGTATATGGGTATGTGTATCGGTGTACGGTGTATATGTATGTGTGATTTGGGTACAAGCACATATGTGGCATATGTGTGGAGGCCCTGAGGGAGATGCGAGGTGGTCTGCTCTATCCTATTTCACTGTTTTTTTTTTCTTTTGACATAGGTTGTCTCACTGAATCTGGAGCTAGGCTAGCAGCCATCAAGTCACAGCCACGCTCCTTGTTTCTCATTGCTCTAGGGTTGAGAACAGATGTGGCTACATCTAGCTTTTTATGTGGATGCTGGGATCCAAACTCAGGTCTTTACACTTGCAAAGGAAGTGCTCTTGCTCCCTGAGTTATTGCTTCAGCCTCTCCTACACTTATTATGTAAAGTTTATCTCCTGAGCTGTGCCGCCTGTGAGACTAAACTGAAACTAGCATCTTTCATTCATCAATGAAGGAAATTGTTGCAGGCCTGCTGTAACGCCTCGGGAGGGGCCATGTGTGAGCATCCACAGCCCTTCTGCTGTAACAAGATCTCTCCCACGGGGAGGAATGGTGTAGCACATTAGATAATTACCTGGAAACCAAGAAAACCCCTCAGTTACTTCCTTAGTCAATCTGGCCTCCCCTTGCCTGGAAGCATCTCTCCCTTTCTTTACATCCTGCAGAGGGCCAGTTGTCTGGGCCTGAGGCTGTTGCTAACAGCATTGCTTATGATCTGTCACCTTCTCCTCCAG
Source organism: Mastomys coucha (assembly GCF_008632895.1). NCBI lineage: Eukaryota > Metazoa > Chordata > Mammalia > Rodentia > Muridae > Mastomys > Mastomys coucha. The sequence continues at coordinate 85,558,511 of NW_022196915.1, read as the reverse complement.
ATGAAAGTGTCTGAATTTCTGTTTGCTTGCTCTCTGTTTGCTGTGAGTTTTGAGACAGAGTCTTGTGTAGTCCAGGCCAGCTGTTGGCTCATGGTATATATATTTTAAAGAGCCTTCCTTTACTCTGGTTCCTTCTCTAGGAAACAAACTTTCCTTAGTCTCCTCTCTCCTGAGCTGTAGGAGAGCCCCTCGGCAGAGCTTGTTGTGGCTTCCTTGACCTCCATTTGCTCGATAACTAAAGCGCTTGCGTGTGAACACCTTCGGGGAAGCTCACGCGTTGGCTCCTGGCTTCTCAAACTGCTACATAATGTCATACCTGACCATGCCTTCACTTGATTTAACTTACAGCTTGTCTCTTCAGTTTCCTTCCCTTGGGGACACACCCTTCACGGGCCGCTGCTTCCTCTAAGCTTCCGTCTGTCCTGCCCACATTTTCTCCCTTCATCCCTCCCATTGTGCTATAAGAACTTTTCTGCCCACAGTTTTCTAGCAGGAAATCTAAGATTAGAGCGCCAGCCTGGCCAGGCCCTGCTGCAGATGGCCAAAGTCTCCTCGTCCCTGCATACGGCAAAAGGTGAGAGAAGAGGTTCCTGGGGGTGTCTATCAGTCTCTGCCTCTCAATTTCTCTCACTCACACTGTGTCTCTCTGACATTGGGATTGCCAGAGAACCTTGCCTGGGCTGTACTACGCAGCCACAGCCCTGCCCATGGACTCTCCCTCACCAGGGCACTAATCCTATACTATACAGTCCCATGGTCCCATGGCAAATGCCTCATCTGCCGTCAGAGTGAAGATCTTGGAATTTAGGGAGACCATCTAATAAATAAAGCAGAAAGAGCGAAACCGTGATCATCAATGTCTTAGGCTTGTGGTAGGACACTTGGAAAAGGGCCACTCCAAATGTCTATAGGGTGAGATAGACCACCATGACAATGTCTGGATGACTCTTTCCCTAGAATCTCTGTCCACAACCCCTTGCTTCCTTTCCATCTGTCACACACCAATTTCACATCCTGGAGGGAGTGGGTTCTCATTT